>NC_055978.1:31224520-31234520 GCF_018492685.1 Alosa sapidissima | reverse complement strand
ATAACATAAAAACACAACTAAGCAATAAGGACAGTAGAAGATAAAGAATATACTAAATATACTAAAATACAAATTATACTAACTAACACTTAATCTAAATCAATTCTAAAAACAGTATCCACATAGTGGGTGATTAATCAATCAAGAGGCGCTTGCAATGACTGGGGCAGGGACTGAGCCTGTGATTCTCTGTGCATAGTAAGGTAAGGTGCTCTGTGTGAGTGAGTGTCATGGTGATAGTGCAAATGAGTAAGTCCAACAGTGCAACGGTGCAAGAATAAAGTCTATATATCTATATCTAAATATTTAACTATTTTAAGAAAAGGTATAAGTGTGGCCACAGTTCGGCTGTGGCATGGAGGGAGGGGTTATGCATATGTGCTAATGTGCTAATATAGCACGCAAACAGTGAGGCAGAAAGACAGTGGTAAAAAGTGGCTAGTGGACAGACAGTATCCAAACATGGAGGGGGTGAAGAGACAGACAGACTATGCAGAGAAGTCTATCTCTCCTCTTCCCTTAGGTGAAGCATTGAACACTTCAATGGCCCTGGGGACAAATGACTTCCTCAGTGTTCATAAGGTCCCATACTATCACTGGTTATCTGTATATTCGTTCAGTAAGTCAGTTACCGCTAAACTTGACTGAGAGAGGCATTTTATGGATGAACGTCTGTGTGCTCTGCTCCTCTAAGTGTCCTGTGTGTGTGTGTGTGTGAGTGAATAAACCTGTCAGTGGGCCTTGAGTGCCCTGTGTCCAGATTCACATTGTGCACCATACAACTCAGAGTAGTCGGGGAAGCGCAGGCCAGAGCTTCACCTGTTACACACACACACACACACACAAATACAAACACCTATACCTATACGCACACACACACAAACACACACAAATACAAAAACATATACCTATACGCACACACACACACACACACACACACACAAATACAAAAACATATACCTATACGCACACACACACACACACACACACACATACAAAAACATATACCTATAAGCACACACACACACATGCATAAACACACACACACAGACACACACAAACACAGACACATCTGCACACACACACGAACACACACGCACACACACATGGAGACAGTGAGGCTGTGTGAGAGAGGGGAGGCTGAGGTTCTGTGCCAGATCTCACGAGTCTGACCTTTAACCTTTGACCCCCTGAGCCCTCACCCAGTCCTGACTCGGTCGGTTCTGACCCCGAGGATGACCTCAGAGTTCCATCCTCGCCAGATACTGACGCCTGCATACGGAGCAAGGCACTTCGGAGAACTTGTCAAAAGTCACGCTGTCAAACACTATTGCAACATGCATGTATCAGTGTTGCTATGCCAACCAGGGGCCCTTATAGAACACTCTGGCTAATATTTGTTTTCCTTCCCCCTTTTCAGGTGTCAGCCAATCATGGTAAGGTCTGTTGAGGGGCAAATATATTGGAACAGAGTGTATTAACTAGCAAATATACCGGAACATAGTGTACTAACTAGCAAATATACTGGAACAGAGTGTGTACTAACTAGCAAATATACTGGAACAGAGTGTGTATTAACTAACAAATATACCGGAACGGAGTGTACTAACTAGCAAATATACTGGAACACTAACTAGCAAATATACTGGAACAGTGTGTGTACTAGTTAGCAAATATATGGCATGTTCATCAACAATGACACACACATATACACACACACCACACACACACTCATAAACACATGCACATACACACACCACACACACACACACTCATAAACACATGCACATACAAACACACACTCATAAACACACACAGACACATTTACACACAGTAATGCATATTGCTTCATTTTGTTTATTTTGGTTTCCATCCTAGCGGAAGAGAGGCAGGTTTAGATGAATGTGAGTGTGTGTCTGTAAGTGTGTATCGTTTATTATTATTCCAGACCATGAATGACTGGAATGTCTGTGTGTGTGTGTGTGTGTGTGTGTGTGCGTGCACATGCGCTTTCATACAGACACAATATTTCACCAAGAGCTGAAAATGGAACAGAAATAATTCAGAGACAGTTACAGACAGCACACACACTCTCTCTTACACACACACACACACACTCTCACTCACACATACACACACACACACACACACACATACACACTCACTCACACACACACACACACACACACACACAAACACACACATATACAGTACACACAGACACACACACACACACACACACACCCTTATTTACGCATATGCATAACAGCACACTCAAAAACACAGTATTAGAGTTATAGGTTATCCATTTAGACCAGGGGTCTCAAACTCAAATGAGCTGGGGGCCAATTCTGCCAACGTCATCTGTTTGGAGGGCCGGCTATTTCTGAAAATGCAATGTTCTTTTTTGCGCAGCGATTTTGGGTTTGAATGAAGCTCTGGATGTCTAGCACATAGTGGAGCAGAGTACAAATGAGATTTGTCACCGTACTTGGAACTATTGTCTATTTTAATTAGTATCGTTGTTTGTCACAATTAAAGTCTCAAGGGCCGGATTACATTATTATTTTGACATACGTCGCGGGCCGGAATTGGGCCGGACGCGGGCCGGATTTGGCCCACGTGCCTGGTGTTTGAGACCCCTGATTTAGACAGACAGCACTCTTCAGGGGTTTAGATAGCAAAGACCCCTGTAGCATAGCGCAAACACACACACACACACACGCAAACACACACAAGCATACAACTTTAACACAATACACACACACACACAAACACACACAAGCATACAACTTTAACACAATACACACACACACACAAACACACACAAGCATACAACTTTTAACACAATACACACACACACACCGACATACACACACACACAAACACACACAAGCATACAACTTTAACACAATACACACACACACACACACACACACACACACACTCACTCACACACACACTGCAAACACACAGTGAAAAATCATTTTAAAGTTTTTATTTCCATTTTGCAAATATAAGTCCACATTATTTTTTACAGGAAGCAAATAAAAGGAATTTAGTCTGTTTAAAAATAGCAGTTTTGACATTTTTCTCTTCAACCTCTAACAGTTGACTCTGCCCAGAATGAACAAACTATTTTGCACAGTCCTGTTTTGCTTCAGAAACGGAATTTTTAATGTCACGCCACAAGTTTTCAAAAGGGTTGAGGTCACAGGACAGGAACTGTGGAATGTAGTTTGTTCATTCTGAGCAGAAATATCTGTTCAGGTTGGTTGACTGATGGGTAGATGACCTAAATCCCCCATCTCAACCTTGATCCAATTTGACAGTTTCATACTTGCTATGTTGCCCACCCAATATTTCTACCAGCCCACATTACAGTTTTTTTCAATCGCTAACAAGCGCTTACCCATACTTCAGATACTTTTTCTAAACTCTTAACACAGACTCACACCTACAAAACACAATTGGTTAAATGGATCATTTTCTTCTCAAAAACACATTTTGTTAAATATATACTAACTCTTAATTTCAAAACAGAACACATATTTCTCTGCACACACTAACTTTACCAAAACACTGGAAATCTGACTCAAAATGAAATTATTCTGTCAAAGAATAACACTTGTTTTCACTTCACAAGGTACATGCAGTCAATCAAAGTACACCAGGTTTCAAAATACTGGCTATTGTTGACATTACGAAAACAGCATAGACTTTTATGTTTCAGTTTTACAGGTATTTGCATGCAACACATGCTCTATCCACAGTTTTTAACCTAAATTTCTTGGTTGGGAACTGTATGTCCACATGTAACGTTCACAGTCCTTGAGCAAGGCACCTAACCCCTCACTGCTCCCCGAGCACCGCTGTTGAAGCAGGCAGCTCACTGCGCCGGTATTAGTGTGTGCTTCACCTCACTGTGTGTTCACTGTGTGCTGTGTGTGTTTCACTAATTCACGGATTGGGATAAATACAGAGACCAAATTTCCCTCACGGGATCAAAAGAGTATATATACTTATACTTATATACATTCAAAAGCATTCCAGTAAAAAGCAAATCAGTATTTTTCCCTTTACTGTTTACTACAGGAGGTACAGTAGAAATACTGTTTACAGTATGATAGAACAGAAAACGTTTTTCAGTATTGCTTACAGTGAACAAAATATCCATGAAACACACAAGAGCATTCTGAACAAAAAACAACAGCAAAAAGCCCAGATAAAAAGGGGGGAACTAAAAAAAGCACAAAATGACTGTATCTAATCTCTGTGATCTTCAGAGTTAGGCCACATGTTTTCATCAACATCACATCTGATATTACATGTATTCAAGGCAATGCACCTGAGATAAAACCATTTGGTAGCAGAAGCAGAGCAGAAGCAGAGGTTTTGATAGTGTATCTAAGGTTTGGAATATTGTGTTTGCTATTGTGGGATGTTGTGTGTTAACATTCGTAAATACTACAAAAACAATCCATAGTTTTGTTTGTTTTTTCAACATTTATTTTAAGTAATGAAACAGACAACATAATGAACTGCAGTACATTTTGTCTTTTCACAGTTTTTTTCTGATACCAGAAAAATGAGAAAGTAATGGAACAGAGATAGCAAAAATGCTCATTTTGAGAACTAGATTTTGCATTTTGTTGTTCAGTGTGTAATGATTGATTAAAGAGTGTTTTTGAATTGGCAACAAGTTGTAGTGATTGAAGGCAAGATTTGCTTTTGCTGCATGTTTTAAGTGTTTTGAGAGAAAAAAAAGCCTTTTGCAAGCAAAATGTGTAATTTTGTCCAGAGTGCTTTTGTTCAGACACGGGTGTTAACTGTTTTGAGAATGTGATGTCAGAGTTGACACAGGTATCAAAACGATCGAGAAAAACTGTAACTGTTTTGCAAAAGGGTGTGAGAAATGTGTTAACCCAATGAAAAAACTGTAATGCTTGAGCTTGAAATCTCTGAAATATAGTGTCCCACTTCGCCCCTGATAACCCCCCAACTCTTCAACACACACACACACACACACACTCTCTGAAATATAGTGTCCCCCCCTGATAACCCCCAACTCTTCAACACACACCCTGTTTAACGTCATACACAGATGTAAACTAAAACTAAACTTAAGATAGTGTTATAAAGATTAAAGATTAGTATCTGTTGTTAGGCTGTTACTATGCAGGCTACTTTTTAGCTGACCAAATGCCCAAACCTGAAATTGGAAATCGGACAAATATTAGTATGCGCTTTGTGTTGGTGCGATATTTCATAAGGGATGTCATGGGTAGGCCTACGTCACTGCATGCTGCATGTTAGACTACCCTAATGGGGGTGCCCCTGTGTGTGTGTGTGTGTCTGTGTGTGTGCTTGTGTGTGAGTGTCTGTGTGTGTGTGTTTGTGTGTGTGTGTGTGTCTGTGTGTGTGTGTGTGTGTGTGTCTGTGTCTGTGTGTGTGTGTGTGTGTGTGTGTGTGTGTGTGTGTGTGTGTGTGTGTCTGTCTGTGTGTGTGTGTGTGTGTGTGTCTGTGTCTGTGTGTGTGTGTGTGTGTGTGTGTGTGTGTGTGTGTCTGTGTGTGTGTGTGTGTGTGTGTGTGTGTGTGTCTGTGTGTGTGTGTGTGTGTGTGTGTGTGTGTGTGTGTGTGTGTGTGTCTGTGTGTGTGTGTGTGTGTGTGTGTGTGTGTGTTTGTGTGTGTGTTTGTGTGTGTGTGGTCGGACAGACAGGACGTTTAGTCCATAGTGATGATAAACAATCCGTCATCAGCTGGCTACCCAACACACACACACACACACACATATAAGAAGGGCTCAGTGCAGCTGTTTCTCTCTGACACACATACACACACACACACAGAGAACACACACACACACACACACAGAACACACGGACACACACACACACGCACAGAACACATGGACACACACACAAACACACACGCACAGAACATACGCACAGAACACACGGGGACACACACACATAGGAAGAGCTCAGTGCAGCTGTTTCTCTCTGACACACACACATACATACACACACACACACACACACACACACACACACACACGTATATAAATACCCACATATGACACATGCCCTCACCAGATATTGAAAGACATATCTCTTGTGTAATTGAGCAACAGCTTTATTTTTAGGTCACACTACACACACACATACACTACACACACAAACACACTCACACCGATGCACACTACACACACACACACACTACACACACAAACATGCTCACACCGACACACAGACATTCACAGACAGATCAAAGATCTCAGTTGGAGGAAAAACTCAGACTCACTGGGGCATGACCAGCAGTGAAATTTAACTTGATTGGTGCGTTAAACCACTGTTTCCCAAACTTAGATTGGTGCGTTAAACCACTGTTTCCCAAACTTTTTCTGCGGACCCACTTTTTAAAAATGACAGACTATCGCTACCCAATTCACTTTAGATCTAACATGCAACCACCAATATTGCCAAAAACGCTGATGTTTTAAGCCACATGTTCTCAAACTTTTCTATAACTATTCTACAGTGCCATCTCTAGGTTGGATATTTGTCCCCACATTGCAAGTGCACTCCGGACGATGTCCTAATATTGCGTCGAGTTGTGACCATTTGTTTGTTTTTCGGTCGTTGCCGTTACAGTTGTTGTGGTCCTTTAGTCGCTTGTTTAGCTTCTTTAGCTTCTCTCGGCTTTGCTGTATGGTAGATCCCGATGCTATCCAGATGCGCTGACATCTCCATGTAAATCTTCTCGTTTCTACGGGAAAATGTCAACATTCGTCCCCCAACGTTGGAAGGGTTGGAGTATCAGTCCGTTTCGCAATTGCAAGGTTGTGCATTGGTCAGCTAAACAATACAACAAAGTAGCCTATTTAATTTACGCCTAACAACAGCCTATATTAATTTGGTCAACTTTATACAGCCCTAACAAGGCTAAAGTTCTGTAATCGATGCCCCTGTGCGCTGTCATTCTCTCTCCTGTGCAAACAAAATGTGTGCGTTCCAAGTAGCCTAGTGCGTAATTCTTCTTCATAAAGTTGAACAAATGCATTTGGTTATTTTAAAGAAAAATATAAATAGCCTGTCATGCAGTTTATGGTCTACAGTGCAGAGTTGGGAAGTTATGGTAGGCCAACTTGGAGTGAATCTACATACAGGGGGAATTCTTTCTCTACTCGTAGCAGAGTAGCCTGGTAGGCGGATACACACAGTGCGTGCGGCCGTATACTATGCAGGCGCCACTGAATCGTGCTCTCACGACAACCACGCCGTCATCTTAAATAGTCTCACTGTCGCCATCAAGCAAGCAAAACGATGCTTTGAAAACATCTGTTTCGCTGGAAGGGCATGGGGGTAGCAACAGGACAGCAGTAGCCAGAGACGGACAAGTCCGATGGAAGAGCTAATGTTATGAGATTGTTAAAATACGGGATATTTTACGGGAAAATATTAAAACGGGAAGACTGCGGGAAAAAAGTTAAAATACGTGAGAAACCCGGAAAAAATGGGAGGGTTGACAGCTATGGTTTTTAAACATGCCGCTTGTTGACATCATGCGTCACTTCCTGCCTGGGAATACCCAATCAGCACCGAGTCAACGCTAAGCCCCGCCCATCACTTTATCGGAACCGCACTGAAGTACCTACCCGGGTCAGGTCCTCCAGCGGCCCCGTACAACACGCGTTACCAGGCCGTTCATGTGAAGGAAACACGAGCAAACGTCCCGGTTCCCGTAAAAATCAAGTTCCAGGTGCGGTAACGGAAACGGGCCTAATGATATCTGGCGCCTACTAGGTCTGGCCCACTACTATTAGAGGGTCCTCAGATTTCCCACAATTCTGCAATCTCAATTACACTCATGAAACAATGTTAAATATTTTCAAAGCTGTTAAATTCTAGCTCAGTTTTGTACACACACACAAAGTCAGGTTGTCTTCATCCTTGAACACGGTTGTGTTGTATTTTGAACACCATCAGCTTGGGAAGTTGGAAATGACTAGCCTACCGAAAAGATCGATTTTAATGTACATCCGAGAGTTTGGGGATATTCTGGCATGCTATGCAGTCATCACTCTTCAGAATATAGTAGCCTAAGCTGCTCTAAGCCGTGCTAGATAGACCTGCATGCATGTTACAAGGACACTGGGCCATGTCATGTAAGGAACTGGTACTGCAAATAAACGGAAACATAGCCGGCATTGCAGAACCAGAGTTATGGTTTGCTAATGAGTAAGTTAACCCTTTGCTTAACATAGGGGGAGAGCTGTGTAATGGAACCGAGCGGAAGATAAAAAATACTCACTACTGTCCTCTAATGGCCATCCCACTTCTGACACCAGCTGTAATGGAACCGAGCGGAAGTTACCATTAACAAATGTGGGTGTGGCCAAAGAAGCAGAGGCAGTAGTGAAGATGGACAGTAATTTATTATTCGGCTTGGCTCGAACAACCAAGCAGAAGAGTCCATAGAAAAATGCACAGAAAAATGTTAAGAATAATCTTCCAAAATTGCGATATTGAACCAGTATGAAAAACCTGCTTTAGCTTCTAATCAAAATACAGCAGCATTGTAACAGTCATAGTACTCACAGTACCCTACACATCACATAGGCCAGACAAGACTAACATCCGACTAGACAGAGGGGAACATATACCTGGCGGCCAGCACCATTTAACATAGACAGGTAAACACTAAACAATCAATTAACACACAAGAGACAAGACAGACCCTGGGCCACAAGCATAAATATACATCATAGGTCACTAGCAAAATACATAGTTAAATAACAGACTTGGTTACATGTGGTAAAACTGAACATCGATCGGCTTGATCAGGACCGTCTCGGAATCCCCCACAACCAATTGACATAATGGAACGGTCCAATACCGCCCGGAAACAATAAACAGTCCATGGGATCCAGTCGGCCCTCCTTTGCCACCGGACCTTTAGAAGCCGGAACGAGAGGACGACGCCATGAACGCGAATCGGTAGCTATCGGTCGACAAACATTAATACTTGACCCAAGTTTACGCGTCTTAACTCAGACAAACAATAAACGTGCCACCATTGCTAATAGCTCCGTCTTGTGTCGTTTCTTACACATCTTAAAAGTGCTAGCCACATAGCAATGGCCCATGGATGAATGTGTTGTGTGTGTGTGAGCGTGTGTGTGTGCGCAAATATCAGCTGATGTGTAGAGGACGAGTGCCGACAGTTCACCAGTCATGTGCGGTCGTAGCTGGAAGGAGAGAGTTTCATCCAATTCAACACAGAGAGCATCATCAATACTGAAAGCCGTTATTCTGTGTATCGGCGTTGCGTTAATGTCGTTTGGCCGTCCTTTTGAACTCACATCACTCTACAATCCCACAAAACTGGACAAAATCAGCTCCCAATGCATTTCTACGGAGCTGTAAGTTGAAGCTGTCGGAGTGTGTCTGCCTGCGCGGAGCTACAAATTCTCTCTCTTTTCCTTGCTCTTACACACACACACACACACTCTCACACACACACACACACACACACACACACACACACACACATACACACTCACACACACACACTCACACATACACACTCACACACACACACACACACACACACACACACACACACTCACACACACACACACACACAGACACACACACACACACACACACACACACACACTCACACACACACACACTCACACACTCACACACACACACACACACACACACACACACACACACACACACACACACACACACACACACACACACACACACACACACACACACACACTCACACACACACACACACACACACATACACACTCACACACACACACACACACACTCACACATACACACTCACACACACACACACACACACACACACACACACTCACACATACACACTCACACACACACACACACACACACATACACACTCACACACACACACATACACACTCACACACACACACTCACACATACACACTCACACA
>NC_055978.1:31174520-31219520 GCF_018492685.1 Alosa sapidissima | reverse complement strand
ACTACGCCACTCACACAAACACACAGACATATACACACACAGAGACAACATTCAACTCCTGAATTTCCCCTTGGGGATCAATAAAGTATCTACACTGTATCTATCTATCTATCTATCTCTCTATCTATCTTCATACACACACCCATACACACACACACGCACTCACGCATACACACACATACACCCACACTATACAATGTAGTCACTAGGGTGGGAATCGGTTCCAGGTATCAGTTAGGAACCGGTTCCAAACATTCCGATCCATCCTAATCGTACACATCCACATGTTAATGATTCCACTAACGATTCCAATACAAAGCTTTGTTTTAGAATGTTTACTTTTTTAGAAATTTTAAAGCATTCAACTTCTGTATTGATATTGCACACTTGGTATTCATTCTCAAAAAATTACTTTAAATTAGACATTCAAAGCCAACAACTCTCAAAGCCATCCTATAAGTGTTCAGCAAATGGTACAGGAATCGAAATGGGAATCGATAAGGAATCGCATCGATAAGCAGACTCGACAATCGATATCGATAATTAACGATAACGATGCCCATCCCTAGTGACACCAATGTATATCTGTGTGTGTGTGTGTGTGTTTGTGTGTGTGTGTGTGTGTGTGTTTGTGTGTGTGTGTGTGTTTGTGTGTGTGTATTTGTGTGTGTTTGTGTGTGTGTGTGTGTTTATTTGTGTGTGTGTGTGTGTGTGTGTTTGTGTGTGTTTGTGTTTTGTGTGTGTGTGTGTGTGTGTGTGTGTTTTGTATGTGTGCGTGTGTGTGTGTGTGTGTGTGTGAGTGTTACGCAGGCTTGTATTGCTCTCTCTCTGTTTATTTTTCTCCTGTAGGCGGAGTTTTGGTGTTTGCGCTGTGGGATGATGCGTAATGGCACCACCCTCCAGTACTTATACTCTCTCGGCTTGGCCTTCTTGCGGACAACATACTGGGCGTGCTACTTTAGTTTAAACGTTAAATTCTATTGTGTAGCTTTAATTATTTAAATACAAACATCTTTCTATATCATTTAATTCATGGCGATCTTAGGGTAGTTAGTTAGTGTAGGTATGTAGTGACATGGAATACTCACTTTTTCTTTTGTGTTCGCTCGGTCGGGAGCGTGAGGTCTTTTGTGTTCGCTCGGTCGGGAGCGTGAGGTCTTTTGTGTTCGCTCGGTCGGGAGCGTGAGGTCTTTCTTTTGGTGTTTTTCCTTTTGTCTTTGTAGTCGTCATGGTGATTTGTTTGGTAATTTGTTCTAAATTGTTCCTTTGCATTCAATTGTTACATTTTTCCCACACAACTGGACTCTGGTGAATTTGTTTATGTTATGCTGTCCCTACTTTGACATGGACTTGTAACAGTGTGTATGTCTGATGTTTGTGTATGTGTGTGTGCATCCGTGTGTATGTGTGTGTGTGTGTGCTCTGTGTGTGAGAGTGTGTCTGTGTGTATGTGCAATATGCCTCTCGAAGACTTCTTCCTGTCTGCATATTATAACCTTCCAGAGGTCCCTTTCAAGTAGACTGCTTATTAATAAGACCATTCTGACTGGCACACACACTCTCACACACACACACACACACACACACACACACACACACACACACACATACACACAGATGGCTGTTTCCAATCAACTGACCATAAAGCAGGAGGACCAATCGTGGTGCATCCGGGTTCAAGAGTTTCCTTAGCGTGGACATTCAGAAATACACACACACACACATACACACACACACACACTAAGTGTATGAATGAGTGTTTCAGTGAATGACTGAGTGTGTGAGAGTGTTAAAGCTTATGAGTGAGTGTGTGAGTGTTGAAGCGCAAGAGTGTGTGTGTGTGTGTGAAGCAGTAGCATATCTGCCTAATGATAGATACAGTAGATAGATAGATACTTTATTGATCCCCAAGGGGAAATTCAAGAATGATCGATCATGTTTGTGTGTGTGTGTATGTGTGTGTGTTGGGTTTGAGTCCCATGGGTCATGGGTCACTTTGCATAAAAGTATCTGCTAAATATCTTACATGTGTGTAGGTGAGTGTATGGGTGAGGGTATAGGGAAGAGTGTGCGTGGGTATAGGTCTGTGTGTGTGTGTGAGTGGTTATAGGGATGTGTGTGTGTGGTTATAGTGAGCAGGTGTGTGGTTTTAGCTGGTTAGAGGAGCTTGTGTGTGTTGTGTGTGTGTGTGTGTGTGTGGTGTGTGTGTATGTGTATGTGTGTGTGTGCGGTTCTACTCCTGGTTCTAGCTGGTTAGAGGAGCTTGAACTCCGAGATCACGTCAGGCGACTGAACCTGGGCGTTCAGTTAGATGGGTCCTTGAACCATAGCCAAGCTGAAACCCATTCTGTCCGCAACTAATCTTGAAACCGTTGTCCATGCCTTCATCTCTTAAAGCTTATGAGTGAGTGTCTGAGTGCTGAAACGCAAGTGTGTGTGTGTGTGTGTGTGTGTGTGTGTATGTGTGTGTGTGTGTGTGTGTGTGTTGTCCATGCCTTCATCTCCTCCCGCTTAGACTACTGCAATTCTCCGTACATTGGCATGTCACAATCAAATCTAAATAAACTCCAGCTTGTACAAAACGTTACTGCTAGGCTCCTCACCAACACCAAAAACAATGATCACATAACACCAATTTTAGCTCAGCTACACTGGCTTCCAGTCAAATTCAGGATTGAGTTTAAAATGTGACTTTTTGTTTTTAAAGCCCTTAAAGGTTTAGCCCCACCTTACATCTCTGAACTTCTGCCCCCACACTCTCCTACCAGGTCACTCAGGTCACAAGACCAACTACTGCTTGCTGTCCCACGTACACGCCTTAAAACCCGTGGCCACCGAGCTTTTTCTGTAGCCGCTCCAAAGCTCTGGAATACCCTTCCTCCACATATCAAAACCTCCCCTACAATTACCTCCTTCAAATCCAATCTCAAGACATATTTTTTCTCACTTGCTTTTAATGCTGTATGATGTTTTTGGTCTTGTTTTAATTTTCTTATTTATTTTTATTTATCTTATCTATTTTCTTGTTGCTGCTACTAATGCTGTCTTGCTACGAATAATCACACTTAGTTTGTGTAAATGTATGGCCTTTGTGTAGATGTATGGTCTTATTGTTATAACTTATTAGCTAACTTTTTCTTTGTTCAGCACTTTGGCTCAACCCCTGTTGTTTTTAAATGTGCTATATAAATAAATGACTTGACTTGACTTGACGGGTGAGGTCATAACACATTCATAGCAGCTGTCATAAACTGCACATAAAGCATTCATGACTGTTTCATGAGACATGACTCAACATTCATAACAAACCTTTCATGAATGTGGAAGACAGAACGACGACAACTTGTCAAAATGAAAGTCCAACAATCACAAAGCAGCATTGCCGTTTTTCTCTCCAGCCTTTGTAAATATTTCATGAATATCTTATGAAGTCTACATCGAATGTCACTTGTACAACAAGTATTCGTAATCACTGAGTTTAACACTGGGAGGTAAACTAGCCTACATTCAGCTGACCCATATTTGTTAACCTGGAACGGTTGGACAATGGACATTCCCAGTAGCAAATGATTAGAACTTTTCTGCAAAGGTTACATCATAAAACAAATAATTTTTTATGAAACAAAAAATATTTGCTTGATCATGTTCTTTCTTTTTGGCACTGGAGTAGCCCATTGACTCAGATGTGACGTGATCAGGTAAGAGGTTTGGAACAAAAACGGCAATGCTGCTTTGCAATTGTTGGACTTTTATTTTGACAAGTTGTCATCGTTCTGTCTTCCACATTCATTAAAAGGTTTGGTATGAATGTTGAGTCATGTCTCATGAAATAGTCATCAACGCTTTATGTGCAGTTTATGACAGCTGTTATGAATGTGTTATGACCTCACCCGTCAAGTCAAGTGTTACCGGAGAATGGAGACCACAAGTCTAAACTTAGAGGTCAGGAGGAGGCTGCAAGCTCCTCAGGATGTTCTACCAGTCTGTTGTGGCCAGCGTCCTCTTCTATGCAGTGGTGTGCTGGGGAGGAAGCACAAAGAAGAAGGATGCTGGGAGACTTGACAGGCTGGTAAGGAAAGCTGGCTCTGTAGTGGGAGCTGAACTGTATAAGTATATATACTTTTTTGATCCCGTGAGGGAAATTTGGTAACTGGAGTGCATCACTACAATATCAAGTCAAGTCAAGTCGGCTTTTATTGTCAATTTCTTTACATGCACTGGTCATACAAAGAATTGAAATTTCGTTTCTTACTTTCCCATGCAGACATAGACATGCTTTAAATACAGACATAGACATACTATGGACATAGCCATAGACAATATCTGACAAAAGGACCCTAAACAAACTGATCAACATCTTGGACAATGAATGTCATTCACTCCACAGCACTACTACTCACTGCCATGCACAACTGAAAGGCTGAGGAAGTCATTTGTCCCCAGGGCCATTGAACTGTTTAATGCTTCACTAAAGGGAAGAGGAGAGATAGACTTCTCTGCATAGTCTGTCTGCCTCCCCACCCTCTCCATGTTTGAGTACTGACTGCCCACTACTGCTTTACTACTGTTTTACTAATGTCCACAGCCTAATGTTTTTACTACTGTTTTCCTGCTACACTGTTTTTCATGCTATATTAGCACACATGATCAATGGCAGAGCCATAGAAAAAGAGTTACGACACTCTTTGAAGTCGCCGCCACGCGGTCACGTGGTTCACGTACACTTCAATAGTTCCAAACAGCTCTTTGCGTGTCGTGTTATTTCAATGGGATAGACAGCAGCGAGTGCGTTATTGAACGGGAAACATTGCAAAAAAAACAAAAACGAGTGTTATTACGTGTTAGCATGCTTATATTATAGTGTCAATTATATATTGCGAGTATAATTAGTTTGCAACATCGATCTAAAATAGTTCTTTGGTAGTTCTAACATTGAACGTTTGTTTCCTTGCTGGACATGAGCTGTTATTGGATTCCTACATTTGCCTGTATCACGCTACATATACTTTACTTACATTGTCAAAACGTAGGCTATGCATTTTGTATCCTTTTTGTGTGTGGACATTAGATCCAGTGTCCTTCTCAGTTCGTTTGGTGAGATGAAAATGAAGGTGCCCCACCCCCCAATCTACCACACAACTTTGATCATTGTAAGACTAGCAATAAACGTCTATCAAATATATAAATATATGAATAGCATTCAGTAGCCTAACCGCTTAAATTTTAAAACTTTGATCAATGCATTAAATCTGTTCAGTTATTTTAGAGAAATAGCTTAAAGGTGGCCACACAGCCTTGGTAACATTTTAAGACTAAGCCATAAACATGTCAAAAACACATAGGCTAAATAAGAATCAATAACAACTTAAATGTGAAAATTTTTATTAATACGGCAAGATAAGACACCCACTGTTTCAATAACACACTTGTAACTCAATAAGCAATCAACTATTTCAATAAAATACTTATAACTTTCAGCCGGCTGGTGAGACTACAGCATGAAAAGGATGACTGATACATGTTAGGTTTTCAATAGAATTTTTTATCAAGTTTTCAATGTGTGTTTAAAACAAGAACAGAAACAAATGCAGACTGGGAGGAAGGAATGGTGACACTGCAACATAAAAAGGAGGTCTGACACTCATTTAGGTTTCCAAAAAATAAAAAGATTTCAGTTTCCAAAGTTTGAACAACAATTGTGTGTGAACTACACAAAAGACACAATGTGGAAGGGATGGCTAGCCCTCCGTGTACTCTGTACACCTATAAGAGGGACATGGTAAAGAGGATGCAACACATTTGGCTGGAGTCAGGAGTGTTATGGGAGGTGTGGAAGATGCTGGATCAACACAACTCCATTTGTGTAAGGGCCCCATCATGGGGCATTGTGTACAGTGGGGATTGTGAAGTGCTTGTGTAGGGCTACAATTTTAGAAGGGTGCTTGTGCAACAAAACATATGTGTTGGGGACTTTAAAGGTTTATCGGACACGTAACGCTTTAGGGATTTGATACAAGCACCGGTGCCCCTGTGTCAAATGTCCCATTTAAACTTTTCAGTGACGTCCGAAGCTTCGTACGTCATCAGTCACGTGACCTTACAACTTTGATACGCGCTCTGATACATTGTGCCGAAGCAGATTGCTTCGCGGAAGTGACACGAGCTTCGGTGCCTCGTGTCAGACTTGCCATCCCTACTGCTCTCCACTCTAATCACCTCCGTGTGTTTCCCCCAGGACTTCCCGGATCATCCAGCTCCTGGCCTCGCTGCTCGGGAGAACACACACACGCAGACTCTTGGAACCCCTGGAACCCCCGGAACCCCTGGAACCCCCGGAACCCCTGAAACCCCCGGAACCCCTGGAACTCCCGTAACCCCCAACCCTTAAATAAACTTTCTAACGTGACGCTTTTGTGGTCCTCGTCCTGTTTGGTGTCTGACCGTAACCCTATTACCTCATCCTGTTCTTGCACTGACATAGTTTTTTATTTTACCTTGTCTACATTATACTCTCCTATTTGTCCATATTATTTATGCTGGTCTCTAGACCTTACTCTTGCACTGTTGGACTACTGTTGGACTAATGTTGGACTACTTTTTGCACCTTCACCATGACACTCACTCTCTTGAGCATCTTACCATACACACAGAACTGGGTGTTTCTTCAACTCCGGGCACTTTTGGCCTTTCAACTTTTAGAAAATTAATTATCTCCAAACACACATTCAAAATCATTGATACACTCATTAATATGTCTTGAAACAAAGTATGATACTGGGCACAATTGCATGACATGGAATATTGTTATTTTTTATCAGTTTTCTAAAGCGTAAGGGGAAAGTGTCATTTCCACCACACCTCAAATGATGTCCTTTATTTGCAGATTATACAATATAATTCATTATGTTGCATTATATATCAGTTACCATGTCTACAACTACCTAATCATACCACATAACAAATCCTAAGACTTTGTGAATTAAATGTATATTGCTTGAAGTTGCTCGGTACAATTAATTATGTTTTTCATAATCAAAAGTACTCTTTATTTAAAGTATACATAAACTAGAGGTACCGCAGAGCTATCTCAGAATTATGAACAGGCAAGATGGGGGTGGGGTTGTATAAAATGTATATTACATGCGAAATCTATGAACTAATCATGTTTTGGTACTTGTTGTCTAGCAGATACCAGTGAGAATTGAGTGTGCATAATGCAATTCAGTGAGACAGTTAGAATCATATAGGTCTTTCAGCGTGACTTATTTTTGTGGAAAACATGTGCTGGACTGGGCGGCGGTCATATTTTGTACCGCTCTGCGGTACATCTAGTTTTGCATATTTTGACAAAGTTACAGCTGAGGTGGAAATGACGTTGAATAAAAATACTCTATTCTCAAGTGATGGTTACAATGATTTTTCTTCAGTTTCTGATCACCATATGCCTCTGATATTTGCCATCAACCTTCCTCTTTAGTAACACTATGTTTTCCCCTGGTAAACAAATAAACATTTTTAGGTAAAAGTATATATTACTGGAAATAGTTTGTGTGGTGGAAATGACGGAAAACCAGGGGACACTGATGTTTTCCCTAAAAAATATAAATATATTATTTGCATTAGAAATTGAAATGGTATGTGTTTATTTAACTCTTTCTTGCAACAAACATGGTACAAAATCATCTAGGTTTAATTTGTCTTTAGTGTATTTTAACAGTTAAAGGTTACAAGTCTGGGTTGGGGACAAGCTCAAAACAGCCAAATCCAATGATAAAAGCCCCTCTAAGAGCAGTAAATCAGAATATATAGGCATGATTAATTTTTATAGGATGCTGGTGATCTGGCCTTTGCAAATTGACATGATTGAAACAAAAATATTATATTTTTCCACAAAAACAACCACAAGGACACAAAAGTGCCTGTAGTTGGAGAATCAACCAACTACAGGACTACTGTTGGACTACTTTTGCACCTTCACCATGACACTCACTCTCTTGAGCACCTCACCATGCACACAGAACTACAGGCCCTGTCACTCCAAGCGTCTCATGCTTGATCACCCTCAAGCACACTGGATTTTTTACATTTAATTTATATAGTATATTTAGTATTTAGTTTTGTTAGTTTTTCTTATCTTCTACTGTCTCTATTGTACAGTGGAGTTTGGTTATATGTTTATACTTATACTTATATTTACCATTTCTGCTGTAAGTGCATGTTGTGTGTGATGTCTGTATGCTACTGAGACCTTGAATTTCCCCTTGGGGATCAATAAAGTATCTATCTATCTCTATCTCTATCTCTAGCTACTTCAGACGATCACCGCGGTGAGAACGATACACTGTGTGTGTGAGTGTGTGAGTGTGTGTGTGTGTTATTGCTGATTATGTAACAAGGCAGCAGGCTGGCGATGAAGTCCTGGGCCCCAAAGAGATAAAACAGGTGGAGCCTTCACTTTAAAGTTAAGTTCACACACACACACACACACACTGAAGTGTCTTTATGTCCTTTCACACATATGTATTTGGTTAAAGAGTGTTAACAACTCCAACACTATCCCTATGTACACACATACGCACACACACATAAACACACACACACATACACACACACACATAAACACACACACACATAAACACACACACACATACACACACACACACACACACACATACACACACACACACACACACACACACACACACACATAAACACACACACACATAAACACACACACACATAAACACACACACACACACACACATAAACACACACACACACACATAAACACACACACACATAAACACACACACACATACACACACACACACACACACACACACACACACACACACACACATAAACACACACACACATAAACACACACACACATACAGTCACACACACACACACACACATAAACACACACACACATACAGTCACACACACACACACACACACACACACATAAACACACACACACACACATAAACACACACACACATAAACACACACACACATAAACACACACACACATACAGTCACACACACACACACACACAGCTTCCTGAGCTCTTTGAGTGTGGCAACCCATCATGCAGGAGCCAGAGGGGCCGAGTGTGTTTCTTCCTGCTTTTCATCACACACACACACACACACCATCTCACCCCGCCCCCCTCACAAAACACAGAAAGGGGAAAATGGCCTTTTCCTTCCTCCACTGCACAACCCCCCCCCCCCCACACACACACACACACACACACTCCCAGGAAGAGGAAGATAGTGGAGACATAGAGAGAGAGAGGGAGAGAGTGATAGAGGGAGAAAGCAGGATAGAGAGAGAAGGAGGTAGAGGAGGGTAGAAGAGAAAGCGGGAGAGAGAGAGAAGGAGGTAGAGGAGGGTAGAAGAGAAAGCAGGAGAGAGAGAGAAGGAGGTAGAGGAGGGTAGAAGAGAAAGCAGGAGAGAGAGAGAAGGAGGTAGAGGAGGGTAGAAGAGAAAGCAGGATAGAGAGAGAAGGAGGTAGAGGAGGGTAGAAGAGAAAGCAGGAGAGAGGGAGGCTGAGAGATGGAGAGGTGCAGAGAAAAATAATAGAGAGTGTGTGTGTATGACTGTGTGTGTGTGTGTATGACTGTGTGTGTGTGTGTGTGTGTTTGTATGTGTGAGTATGACTGTGCGTGTGTGTGTGTTTGTATGTGTGAGTATGACTGTGTGTGTGTGTGTGTGTTTGTATGTGTGAGTATGACTGTGTGTGTGTGTTTGTAGGTGTGAGTATGACTGTGTGTGTGTGTGTGTGTTTGTATGTGTGAGTATGACTGTGTGTGTGTGTGTGTGTTTGTATGTGTGAGTATGACCGTGTGTGTGTGTGTGTGTTTTTATGTGTGAGTATGAC
The DNA here is from genome assembly GCF_018492685.1 of Alosa sapidissima. NCBI lineage: Eukaryota > Metazoa > Chordata > Actinopteri > Clupeiformes > Clupeidae > Alosa > Alosa sapidissima. The sequence goes on along the minus strand of NC_055978.1, from coordinate 31,209,630 downwards.
TGTGTGTGTGTGTGTGTGTTTGTATGTGTGAGTATGACTGTATGTGTGTGTGTGTGTTTGTATGTGTGAGTATGACTGTGTGTGTGTGTGTGTGTTTGTATGTGTGAGTATGACTGTGTGTGTGTGTGTGTGTTTTTATGTGTGAGTATGACTGTGTGTGTGTGTATTACTGTGTGTGTGTGTGTGTTTGTGTATTACTGTGCGTGTGTGTGTGTATGACTGTGTGTGTGTGTGTATTACTGTGTGTGTGTGTGTGTTTGTATGTGTGAGTATGACTGTGTGTGTGTGTATTACTGTGTGTGTGTGTGTGTATTACTGTGCGTGTGTGTGTGTGTTTGTATGTGTGAGTATGACTGTGTGTGTGTGTGTTTTTATGTGTGTGTGTATGACTCTGTTTGTGTGTGTGTTTGTGTGTGTGTGTGTATGACTGTGTGTGTGTGTATTACTGTGCGTGTGTGTGTGTGTGCGTGTGTATCTGTCTCTAGCCCAGTCCATTTTGTGTGTGTGTATTTGTATATGTGTGTATGACTGTGTGTGTGATTGTGTGTGTGTGTGTGTGTGCGTGTGTGTGATTGTGTGTGTGTGTGTGTGTGTGTGTATCTGTCTCTAGCCCGGTCCATTTTGTGTGTGTGTGTGTTTGTATGTGTGTGTATGACTGTGTGTGTGTGTGTGTATGACTCTGTGTGTGTGTGTGTGTGTGTGTTTGTATGTGTGTGTATGACTGTGTATGTGTGTGTGTGTATGACTCTTTGTGTGTGTGTGTGTGTGTTTGAATGTGTGTGTATGACTGTGTGTGTGTGTGTGTGTGTGTTTGTATGTGTGTGTATGACTGTGTGTGTGTGTGTGTGTATGACTCTGTGTGTGTGTGTGTGTGTGTTTGAATGTGTGTGTATGACTGTGTGTGTGTGTATGACTCTGTGTGTGTGTGTGTTTGTATGTGTGTGTATGACTGTGTGTGTGTGTGTATGACTCTGTGTGTGTGTGTGTGTGTGTGTGTGTGTGTGTGTTTATTTAGGTAACTGGTATGACTGTGCGTGTGTGTGTATGACTCTGTGTGTGTGTGTGTGTGTGTGTGTGTTTGTATGTGTGTGTGTATGACTGTTTGTGTGTGTGTGTGTGTGTGTGTGTGTATGACTATGTGTGTCTGTGTGCATGTGTGTGTGTGTGTATCTGTCTCTAGCCCGGTCCATTTTGTGTGTGTGTGTTTGTATGTGTGTGTATGACTGTGTGTGTGTGTGTGTGTATGACTGTGTGTGTGTGTGTATTACTGTGCGTGTGTGTGTGCGTGTGTGTGTGTGTATCTGTCTCGGTCCATTTTGTGTGTGTGTGTTTGTATGTGTGTGTATGAGTGTGTGTGTATGACTCTGTGTGTGTGTGTGTTTATTTAGGTAACTGGTATGACTGTGTGTGTGTGTGTGTGTGTGTGTGTTTATTTAGGTAACTGGTATGACTGTGTGTGTGTGTGTGTGTTTATTTAGGTAACTGGTATGACTGTGTGTGTGTGTGTGTTTGTTTATTTAGGTAACTGATATGACTGTGTGTGTGTGGGTGTATGACTCTGTGTGTGTGTGTGTGTGTGTGTTTATTTCATGTACCCCTGGCTGCAGCTTGCAGATCGGGGCTGGGCTCAATGTGAGGAGCGCAAAATCAGCTCGTCATTCCCCCCTCTCTGTGTCCATCTATTTATCCGGACTCGGAGTTCAAGGAACAATGTTTCACTCTATAAAAGCGTATCCTCCTTGAACTACTGCCCACGTTAATCATGTCCCTTAACCCCCTAGCCTTCCAGAATCTGTACACCATCGGCATTTCTTGGGTAGCCTAATCTAAGTAGGTTACGCTATAAAGATCATTACATCCAGTCTGCATAAACATAGGCCTATGGCAATAACTAATTATCAATATATTTTATCTCTAGCCTATCTGTATTTTCTTTAATAGTTTAGTAACCTGTGCGAGTCCCAACGGGAACAACAATAATATAATATAATAACATAATATTGGCCTCTATATAGCCTAGCCTATTGTTTATGTGCATGTTTTTAATTAACAGCGGCATGTACCTTGATGCAGCCATAAAAAAGTGCGATACAGTTGTAACAGTATAGGGTCATGAATGTAACAGTTCTAAAATCGTGAATCCTGCTGGCTTAAACAAAGAGCTTTTGTTTTCATATAAAATCAACAAAAAAGTCCAAATGTATGACTGTTAAAGCTAATTTATTGCATTAGCCATTGCAGATATGTCACAGTGATGATAGTTCACCTTTATTTTGGTCCACTTGATAAAACCAGTAAATATAGTTTATAAACTGCTTATTTCTTACAAAAATCAAAATCCATAACACGCAATCAGAAGTGTTGCGCGAAAAAATCAGTTCATTTTGCCATAGAGATGGGTTACAATTTTCATTTAATTGCATTTGCTATGACTATATAAATGGCACTTAACTTGAAACAGAGGGACTGAAGATATGAGTGACATGTTATTGAAGTCCACACGCTCAAATTTCACAAAGCAAACTTAAACAAACAGTTGCGGTTTTAAAAAAAAACGCGATGCTTGAATTTTGCACCTTTTTATCTCTGGTCGTATTAAGTAGACCATTCATGTTTGGATGGCTGTAAGAATTACATGCTATGATCTTTCCATAGCTACATCATATCTTGAGAATAAAACATTGTTACATTTGTAACATTGTACATTTGCTGTTACAATTGTTGGCTACCAGCTCCCGTATACGCATTGCACAATAGCACTTAAGTGCAAAAAGTGATGGCTCAACCACAATAGCACTTAAGTGCAAAAAGTGATGGCTCAACCACAATAGCACTTAAGTGCAAAGTGATGGCTCAACCACAATAGCACTTAAGTGCAAAAAGTGATGGCTAAACCACAATAGCACTTAAGTGCAAAGGTTTTATTATTTTAGCCTGTGCAAAACAGTGCCACCGTTAAGGTGAGAATATAGGCTACCTACCTAATAGGCCCTAGCCTACTGTTAGCCTAACAAGCGTCTAACTTGCTTTTATAGATTTAAGCATTCTTCTTAGAGGTTATGTTGAGAAATATAACTTGTAGGAAACCATGTAGGCCCTACGGACATGGTCAGCATGAGAAGACGTGCTGAAGGTGGGCTGAGCTCAACGTTGCCCACAGCGTGAGAAGAAGACGTGCTGAAGGACGTTGCGCTCCGCTCCACATTGAGCCCAGGGGCTTCTCGTTAGGTAACTGGTATGACTGTGTGTGTGTGTGTGTGTGTGTTTATTTAGGTAACTGGTATGACTGTGTGTGTGTGTGTGTGTGTGTTTATTTAGGTAACTGGTATGACTGTGTGTGTGTGTGTGTGTGTGTTTATTTAGGTAACTGGTATGACTGTGTGTGTGTGTGTGTGTGTGTTTATTTAGGTAACTGGTATGACTGTGTGTGTGTGTGTGTGTGTGTGTGTGTGTTTATTTAGGTAACTGGTATGACTGCTATTCCCGGTCCCCTCGGGTGGGTCGCAAGAGAGGAGACCCCTTGTCTTTGAGTCGAGCTTACACTGACAGAATGATTGATCACTCTCTCAAAAACACACACACACACACATACGTAGCAGGAAAGGGTATGAAGTGTGTGAGTGAGTGAGTGAGTGTGTGTGTCTATGTGTGTGTGTGTGTGTGTGTGTGTTCATTTCATTTCAAAGTCAAAGTCAAAGTCTGCTTTATTGTCAATTTCTTCACATGTCAAGACATACAAAGAGATCGAAATTGCGTTTCCTACTATCCCACGGTGGAGACAAGACATATTTTACCAATTAGGTCCACAGACAAACATAACATTCAAGTAAACAATATAAAAAGTAAAAATAAGAAGGCACATACAATGAAGAAATAAGAGCAGCAAAATTTGGTAGAAATTGTGCAATTGTGCATACAGTAGACAGTCAATATAATAGTGCAAAAGTCAGGCCAATAAATGGCTGAGGTAGTTTTGTTTGACCTAAGTATGCAAGTGGCATAGTGGTGCAAGTTATGTAAGAGCAGCAGAAGTGTGTTCAGAAGTGTTCAGGACAACAGGACAACAACAAGTTGCAAGTGTGCAAGTGTACAAGTGGAGTAGTGCAAGTGGAGTAGTGCAAGGCAGCCATTGTGGGTCTAAAAGTCCAGGATGTTATGTAGCTGAGGATGGAGGGGGGAGAGAGTTCAGGATCCTAACAGCCTGGTGTATGAAGCTGTTGGTGAGTCTGGTGGTGCGGGAGTGCAGGCTTCTGTACATCTTCCCAGAGGGCAGTAGATCAAACAAATTGTGAGCGGGATGACTTACATCACTCACAATTGTGGTCGCCTTGCGGGTGAGGTGGGTGGTGTAAATGTCCTTCAGGGAGGGGAGTGAAGCACCAATAATCCTTCCAGCTGTGTTCACTATGCGCTGCAGGGCTTTCCTGTTGTATTCAGTGCAGCTTCCGCCCCACACAGCGATACAGCTGGAGAGGATGCTCTCAATGGTGCCTCGGTAGAATGTGGTCATGATGGCTGGTGGAGCACTTGCTCGCCTGAGTTTCCGCAGGAAGTACAGGCGGCGCTGAGCTTTCTTCGCCAGTGATGCAGTGTTGGTGGTCCAGGAGAGGTCTTCACTGATGTGCACCCCCAGGAATTTGGTGCTGCTCACTCTCTCCACCACAGCACCGTCGATGGTCAGTGGCAGGTGTTGGGTGTGACCTCTACGGAAGTCAACAACAATCTCCTTGGTCTTGCTGACGTTCAGCAGGAGGTTGTTGTGCCTGCACCACGTGGTCAGAAGGTCGACCTCCAACCTGTATTGAGTCTCGTCGCCCTTGGTGATGAGACCCACCAGAGTTGTGTCGTCAGCAAATTTCACTATGTGGTTGTTGCTGTAGGTTGCAGTGCAGTCATGCGTCAGCAGGGTGAAGAGCAGCGGACTGAGCACGCAGCCTTGGGGGGCCCCCGTGCTCAGTGTGATGCTGCTTGAGATATTGTTGCCAACACGTACTACTTGAGGCCTCTGACAGAGGAAGTCCAGTAGCCAGTTGCAGAGGTAGGTACTGAGTCCCAGTTTGTCAAGTTTGCAGATGAGTTGTTGTGGTATTATGGTGTTGAATGCAGAACTGAAGTCTATAAACAGCAATCTCACATATGAGTCTCTTTTTTCCAGGTATGTGTGTGTGTGTGTGTGTGTGTGTGTGTGGAGTGTGTGTGTGTGTGTGTGTGTGTGTGTGTGTGAGTGTGTGTGTGTGTGTGGCTGGAAATGTCACAGTTACTCTTTAACTTCATGCTCCAGGACACCAAACACACCTGACATACAACCTGCATTCTACACACACACACACCCCCACACACACCTGACATACAACCTGCATTCTACACACACACACCCACACACCTGACATACAACCTGCATTCTACACACACACACCACACACACCTGACATACAACCTGCATTCTACACACACACCCACACACACACACAGACATACACACACACACACACACTATCACACCACACATACCTATATACACTGCAGTCCACAAACACACACACGCACACACCTATATACACTGCAGTCCACAAACACACACCTGTACATTGACACACACTTATTCACACAAAGGACCAACCTTGAACAATTACATACACACAAAGAGAGAAACAAACATTTCACAAACACACGGTAAGCTATTGTGTTGCTCTGATTGGTTAGGTCTATCCAATTGAGTGCAGAGGCATTCCCCCCCTGTATCGGTTGAAACACGCCCCATAATTACGTCCCAATGGAGCAGTATCAGACTCATATTCTGACTAGAATTGAGTGAGATTACGTCAGGCTAGTCAAATATAGCACTCAAGTCAAATATAGCAATTCTTTGATGAAATATTACTCAAGTACAAGTTAAATTACCCATCTGAAAATGTACTCAAGTAAAAGTAAAAAGTCAAAGTTACTAAGTTACTTTTGTGTGTGTGTGTGTGGGGGGGGGGGGGGGGGCAGAGCCTGACGAGCTTTTGAATATGTATAGGGGTTACCTATACATATGCTTTTTAGAGTGTGTGTGTGTTTATTTAGGCGGAGCACCCATATGTGCTTCTTAGCTAGCCTGACGAGCCTGACCCACATCAAGATGTAGAGTCTGGGAACCTACCATTCACATTAGCCAATTTGGGGTCATCCCTATGTTCCCCGGGTCCTATGTTCCCCGCTCGGGGTTAGGGTTAGGATTAGGGTTATGGTTAGGGTTAAGGGTCCTATGTTCCCCAGTCCCATACAAAGCGGGGAACATAGGTACGCTCCCCTCAATTCGAGGGGCGGGATAAACGGTTGTCTTTCAAATTTGCTAGGATAGTGCTACAACTCATGAGTCCCACCAGATAGCGCTACAACTCATGAGTCCCACCAGATAGCGCTACAACTCATGAGTCCCACCAGATAGCGCTACAACTCATGAGTCCCACCAGATAGCGCTACAACTCATGAGTCCCACCAGATAGCGCTACAACTCATGAGTCCCACCAGATAGCGCTACAACTCATGAGTCCCACCAGATAGCGCTACAACTCATGAGTCCCACCAGATAGCGCTACAACTCATGAGTCCCACCAGATAGCGCTACAACTCATGAGTCCCACCAGATAGCGCTACAACTCATGAGTCCCACCAGATAGCGCTACAACTCTTGAGTCCCACCAGATAGCGCTACAACTCATGAGTCCCACCAGATAGCGCTACAACTCATGAGTCCCACCAGATAGCGCTACAACTCATGAGTCCCACCAGATAGCGCTACAACTCATGAGTCCCACCAGATAGCGCTACAACTCATGAGTCCCACCAGATAGCGCTACAACTCATGAGTCCCACCAGATAGCGCTACAACTCATGAGTCCCACCAGATAGCGCTACAACTCATGAGTCCCACCAGATAGCGCTACAACTCATGAGTCCCACCAGATAGCGCTACAACTCTTGAGTCCCACCAGATAGCGCTACAACTCATGAGTCCCACCAGATAGCGCTACAACTCATGAGTCCCACCAGTGGAGCTACAACTCATGAGTCCCACCAGATAGCGCTACAACTCATGAGTCCCACCAGATAGCGCTACAACTCATGAGTCCCACCAGATAGCGCTACAACTCATGAGTCCCACCAGATAGCGCTACAACTCTTGAGTCCCACCAGATAGCGCTACAACTCATGAGTCCCACCAGATAGCGCTACAACTCATGAGTCCCACCAGATAGCGCTACAACTCATGAGTCCCACCAGATAGCGCTACAACTCATGAGTCCCACCAGATAGCGCTACAACTCATGAGTCCCACCAGATAGCGCTACAACTCATGAGTCCCACCAGATAGCGCTACAACTCATGAGTCCCACCAGATAGCGCTACAACTCTTGAGTCCCACCAGATAGCGCTACAACTCATGAGTCCCACCAGATAGCGCTACAACTCATGAGTCCCACCAGTGGAGCTACAACTCATGAGTCCCACCAGATAGCGCTACAACTCATGAGTCCCACCAGATAGCGCTACAACTCATGAGTCCCACCAGATAGCGCTACAACTCTTGAGTCCCACCAGATAGCGCTACAACTCATGAGTCCCACCAGATAGCGCTACAACTCATGAGTCCCACCAGATAGCGCTACAACTCATGAGTCCCACCAGATAGCGCTACAACTCATGAGTCCCACCAGATAGCGCTACAACTCATGAGTCCCACCAGATAGCGCTACAACTCATGAGTCCCACCAGATAGCGCTACAACTCATGAGTCCCACCAGATAGCGCTACAACTCTTGAGTCCCACCAGATAGCGCTACAACTCATGAGTCCCACCAGATAGCGCTACAACTCATGAGTCCCACCAGTGGAGCTACAACTCATGAGTCCCACCAGATAGCGCTACAACTCATGAGTCCCACCAGATAGCGCTACAACTCATGAGTCCCACCAGATAGCGCTACAACTCATGAGTCCCACCAGATAGCGCTACAACTCATGAGTCCCACCAGATAGCGCTACAACTCATGAGTCCCACCAGATAGCGCTACAACTCTTGAGTCCCTCCAGATAGCGCTACAACTCATGAGTCCCACCAGATAGCGCTACAACTCATGAGTCCCACCAGTGGAGCTAGTTGGCTAGTTGATCAAACTTTTGCCAACTTAAAAAAATGCTCAACTCGAGTCACGCTGTTCGCTAGCAGCAGCATCCATCTTCTTTGTTTTCAAGTAGCAGGGAATTAACGCAGAGCCCGCCCTCTTCGTTTCGACCTGTTTGCCTGTTGAACTTGTTGGATTCTGAACTCTTCGTTTTGACCTGTTTGCCGGTTCTTCGACTCTTTAAGTCTCCCTACTTGGATTGTTTATTGGACTTGTGACCTCCTACCTACATAACATTAACTTGGTTGCTGCATTTGAGTCTGAGGTTCATTCATTACAGAATGATAGTATGTGTGTATGTATCTGTGTGTGTGTGTGTGTGTGTGTACGTGTGTATGTGTATGTGTGTGTGTGTGTGTGTGTGTGTGTGTGTGTGTGTGTGTGTATGTGTATGTGTGTGTGTGTGTGTGTGTGTGTGTGTGTATGTGTATGTGTATGTGTGTGTGTGTGTGTGTGACAGTAGGCTGTGGACGGGGATGACAAACTCTATGGGAGGCCATATAGTGCAATAACATTGGAATAGTGGCACTACACACTGAACGTACTTGCACTATACACTGAAACACTGACACATACGCTCTGGGCACTAGTACCACACTGGAACTCAAACAGCAACACAGTCACAAACCATTTAAATTTCCACATTTTCTCTCTTCAAATCTTAATCAATGGCTGGTAATCTAAAATATTCACTAAAATATGACTTCGCCAGACAAAAGGAGCTGGTATTACAATAGAATAGACACCTCATGTCTTTGTAATTTGCATTTTGCACTTTGCAATTTGCAGGAAGTTAATTCAGTGTGTGTGCAAGTGAGTTCAGTGTGTAGTGGAAGTTAATTCAGTGTGTAGTGTAAGCGACTTCAGTGTGTGTGCAAGTAAGTTCAGTGTGTAGTGTAAGCGACTTTAGTGTGTGTGCAAGTGAGTTCAGTGTGTAGTGCATGTGATGTTTCAGTGTGGTGAGCAAGAAATTTCAATATGTTGTGGAAGTTAATTCAGTGTGTACTTGAGTATCAAGAGTACAAGAGTAGCCTACATTTTCTAAATATTGCATTACTACTGCCACAGTGCAGAAATTTATGTACAGAAACATCCTACATGGAGTTATGAAAAATGTTAATGTTAATACCTTGGAGGTCCGTGTATCATTCGTTCAGTTGATATTCAATTGAAAAAAAATAAATAAATCCAAACAAACAAATAACACGTTGTTTTCCAGGATTTTGATTTCATGGTCAAATCAAAAGTATAATGTTTAAAAAATGGCTTCAGGGCCGAAACTGATTTTGATATTTATTTGTTCCGATTTCTGTGACCTGGAAGTCTATCCAAGTCACTTTCTTGGTCTAGACCTGTCAGTGCTCAGTGTTGACAATTTAGTGACTTTGTTGCTAGATCTAGCGACTAATTTTGGCCATCCCTAGTGACAGAAAATATTAATTGTCTAACAACTATAGCGAGAAATTGGGCGACTTGCGCAACGATGGCAAACTCGGTTTCGTTGAAACGACAGAAAATCATCTCCCTTCTTATGCCTGTTTCGTATATGAACATCGCGTTCGCCCAAAGCGTTGCCCCATGATTGTAGAAGTAATGACTGGCCTAGGCTATGTAGTATCAGCCCATGTTAGGGAAGTAGGCCTAGATGTTCTATCAGATCTATCAGCTCAGATCATCATTTGTCGCCAACGTCATTGGAAGGCAGCCAGCTGCAGTAGCCTTCTGGTGAGATTACACCAAAGACAGTAGCTATGACAGGGAAACTAGGGACACACATCGTTCAACAAGCACATTGATCAAAGGAAAGAGGGGCTACAACTTCATTCACAAACAGAGCAAATAATTCAAATCGAGCCATAGGTGGGCCTAGGCCCGTCTACTTGTCAGTCTTGCCCGTCCAATTACGTTCACCATCTAAAAAAGACGCGCAAGTCAACACTGCTCTGAGAACTCAAGAATCAGTCAAATCGCGAACAGGCGGCAGCTCCGTTTAATTGTCAGGTGTGAAATGCGTTCATATTCAACTTTTTATGTCATAGAGTAGACATTGCATGCCTATGGAAGGAAAGGCTTTGCAGTAGGATTGTCCAAGCTGTTGCTTCAGTTTGTGTTTTAAGTTATGCGACGCACCGTTGGTGGGTTCATGTCGTTTTGCGCAAGTTTAAAATGTTTAGCCGACTGCGTAATTTGCCATTTTTGTTCAATAAGTTCTACTTTTCATGTCATGAATGTAACATGCTTGTGATAAGGCTTTGCAGTTGTACAATATGGTCAATCTATTCTCTCAATTGTGTTTCATGTGATGCGCTGAAGCTAGGCTTACATTCATGCATTGTTTTGCTCCAGTCCATGTTTCTGCCTAATTTGTCAGCTGTGATCAAATGCGTTCAATAAATTCCATTATGTCATAAATATAACATGCCGATTAATGTTTGTATGGTGTATCTCATCTAGGCTTCTATTAGGCTATGTTCAATCAAATTGGCTTTGCCCACAATTTTCTTTCTGTGCCCACCCATTTGAACATTTCTGGCTACGCTACTGAATCGAGCACAGGAGTAGAGATTCTGTTGCTCTGTCCGAGTGGTCATTTAAATATAGATCTTTAGGTTAAATTGTGTGTGGTAAAGTTATAATCGGACTGGTAGGCCTAGTCCGATTTAACACTGCAAAACAGAAGCAGCAGCTGACAATGGAAGTCAATAAATAATTTCTGGGTCAGAGCAATCGGAAAAAATAAATATCAAAATCAGTTTTGGGCCTGAGGCCGTTTTTTAAACGTGAAATCAAAAGTCTGAAAAACAAAGCATTATTTGTTGGTTTGTATCACATTTATAAATAAATAATGAAAAAAAACTTTTTTCGTTTTTTCATTTTGGATTCTCAATTGAATATCAAATGAACGAATCATACACGGACCCTTGGAGAATTTAAAGGAATTGAAAGTAAAATCAGCAAGGTATACTTTATGAAACGGAGAAGTGAAGTCCTAAGCAAATTCAAGGAATTTGAGAAAACATTCTCCAATGATTGTGGGCAAAACGTCACAAAACTGAGAACAGACAACGGTGGTGAGCAGAGGCGGACAGAGTACACAGCTTCATTACTTGAGTAAAAGTACAGATACCCTTTGCTAAATTTTACTCAAGTATAAGTAAAAGTACAACAGTCAGATGTCTACTTAAGTAAAAGTACTGAAGTACTTGTTTTTAAAAGTACTTGAGTATCAAGAGTACAAGAGTACATTTTCTAAATACATTACTACTGCCACAGTGCTTACATTTATGTACAGAAACATCCTACATGGAGTTATAAAAAATGTTAATGTTAATACCTTGAATGTAAAAGGAATTGAAAGTAAAATCAAGTCATTTTCATCTTTTTACCATGTTGCCAGGGATGGGCAGTATTTCTAATACATGTATATCAAATACGTATTTCAAATACAAAATACTATTTTGTAATTGAAACACTTGAAGCGAAAACTATCATTAACTTGTTCAGAAAATTGAAATAGTCTGGCGAGGTGGGGCCACTGGTTGGCACATTCCTGGGATGGACCTGCTGCGTCTTCATCCATTGTTTCGTCCATGGTTTCGTCTCTTATCTAAATCTGACCATGGAGTTGACTTTGGCGGAAAGCTGAAAGTGATTGCTGATAGGCTGTCCCAATCAGTGGCGCCTGCACAATCCAATCACGTTTGAGAGGGAAACAACAAATTGAGGGTTTCCGAGATTTTTCTTTTTTCCTTTTTTTTAGAAGAAGTAACGGGTACTCACGGTTATGGATAGAAATGTAGTGGAGTAAAGAGTACAATATTTGCCTCTCAAATGTACTTGAGTAAAGTCATGAGTACTCCCCAGAAATGATACTCGAGTAAAGTACAGATCCCTCAAAATTGTACTCAAGTACTGTACTCAAGTAAATGTACTCCGTTACTGTCCGGCTCTGCACACACACACACACACACACAGACAGAGCAGGAGAGTGAACACACACACACACACACAGAGCAGGAGAGTGAACACACACACACACACATACACACACACAGAGCAGGAGAGGGACACCATTAAAGATGGCCGACGTGTCCTCAGCTCACCCCAGCAGGAATAACACCACCAGCAGGAGTAACACCAGCAGGAATAACACCAGCAGGAATAACACCACCAGCAGGAGTAACACCAGCAGGAATAACACCAGCAGGAATAACACCACCAGCAGGAGTAACACCAGCAGGAATAACACCAGCAGGAATAACACCACCAGCAGGAGTAACACCAGCAGGAATAACACCAGCAGGAATAACACCACCAGCAGGAATAACACCAGCAGGAATAACACCAGCAGGAGTAACACCAACATATATACATATATAATAACAGAATTTACATATTCATTCAGCTTTTTCCAAAGCGACATACGTCAGTTATGTTGCAACGTCCCCAGAGTGACTTTGGGTTAAGTGCCTTCAGTGCTCAAGGGCACAGCGTTGGAAGCTGGGAACTGAACCTGCAACTTTTCTGGCAACTGCATGCTAGCCCTGCTCCTTAGCCACTACGCTACCACCTCCCCCACCAGCATGCTAGCCCAGCTCCTTAGCCAAAACGCTACCACCACCCCCACCAGCATGCTAGCCCTGCTCCTTAGCCACTACGCTACCACCTCCCCCACCAGCATGCTAGCCCAGCTCCTTAGCCAAAACGCTACCACCACCCCCACCAGCATGCTAGCCCTGCTCCTTAGCCACTACGCTACCACTGCCCCAAATCTCACTTTCATTACAAAAGCTGACAAGTCCAGGTGTTACTGTAGGTCTATTTCAATAAAAAAGACAAGTTGTAGTTTAATGAAATTTGTCTTGTCTAACTGGTGCTTACTGTAGGTCTTACATGTCAATGGCAGTTACATCTTGGGAGGATTGAATACAATTCATTTTTATTCAAAAATGAAAAAAGACATAGAAGAGACATAGCAACAATGAAGGCTGAAGCTCCTCATTTTGAGAACAGTGTTTTGCATTCTGTTGTGCAGTGTGTAATGGTTAAATTGAAATAGCTCATACACGTGTTGTTTGAAGGCAAAATTTGCTTTTGTTGCATATTTTAAATGCTTTGGCACGGTTAGAGCCTTTTGCAAACAAAATGTGTCATTTTGACCATGTATCATTAGGGAAATAACATCAACTGGAATAACACCAGCAGAATTAACACCAGCAGAATTAACACCAGCAGGAATAACACCAGCAGAAATAACACCAACAGGAATAACTGCAGAGGACTAAGAGCAGAAAAAGTAGCACTGTTTGTGTGTTGGTGTGTGTTGGAGTGTGTGTGTCTACATTGGCCCCAGGGCATCAGCAGCAGGAGAGGCCAGCTCAGTGGTGTGTGTGAGAGACACACACTTTCAGTCCTGTACACACACCTTTCACCCCTAACACCCAGTCCAGAGTGCTATCTTTGCACCTAAAATAGCAGCACACACACACACACTCACACACACACACACATCGACCTCTCTATGTGACTTTACCCCACATCTCTCTGAGAGATGACACACAGCCTTCCGTATCCACGCACAGCGTTCTGTTTACAGCAGTCACCATGACAACACGGCAACACAGGCTCAGATTCCTATTATTAGGCGAGGATCACACTGGCCAGCGGCGAGCGGCAGCGACGAGCGGAACGCAACGCTCAGACCATAATAACTTCTATCTCATTCCTAAGCAACACAAACGGTTTTCCTGAACTGACAATTGAATATGCTGGCGTTGCGCTTTGAAAGCTGAACCAAGTTCAACGCTCAGCTTGTTCAACACTAGCGTTCCGCTAGGGCTGCCACCGTTCCGCTGCAGAACCGTAGAGAACAATAGGAAACCGGCCCCTTGCCGGTCAGTGTGATCCCAGCCTTAGAGGAGAAAGGTTGAATATGACAGCACGTGTCATCGGAAAGCGGGCGGGTTAACTGCAGATCAGACTTAATAATACAGATGACCTCGGAGAGGGGTGGACACAGGGCCAAGCTCTCCAAACAGAGAGAGAGAGGGATAGAGAGAGAGAAGGAAAGAAAGGAGTAGAAAGAGAAGTAAATGGAATGTTTATGAGTGGGAAAAGGGGGGCAGAGAGAGAGGGAGAGAGAGAGAGGGAGAGAGAGAAGGGGCGGTAGAACAAGATGATCTCTGTATACTGACAGTTTCTAAGAACAGAAGAAGAAACATACAACACACACACACACTCTATCCCCCTCTCTCTCTATCCCTCTCTCTCTCACACACACACACAAACACACCTAATTTGTTAGATCAGAACTCTGACGTGGTCCCCCACATCATGTGAGACTTAGGTAGCACTGAAACCCCAGTTCTCAGAATCAGTCACTGCCACTGCCATGTTCACACACACAAACTCAGTTTACACACACGCACACACACACACAAACTCAGTTTCCCAGAAGTGGCGGCGACCATTACCTCCTTTCTTCACAGGGACACTTAGAATGTTTCAAGAGCTCTGAAGAAGGCAACACACACACACACACACACACTCTCTCGCACTCTCTCTATCCATATCTCCTCGGAGCCCTTCTGATTCTGCTGCCTTCTCTAGCAGCTTCATCATTTGCGTTGTTTGCATATCCCACGAAACGAAGCTTCACAGCTTTCTTGTCCAGTTTTCTTCTTTCTATGTCAGGGATATGCACATAAGCAACACAGCCAAACACTCTCATGTGACTCATGTCAGGTTTTTTGCCACACCATCTCTCGTAGGGTGTCTCTTGCTTAAGGAGAGATGTTGGAAGCCTGTTCTGTATGTAAGCTGCAGTTGCTACAGCCTCTGCCCAGTACATCTTTGGCAGCTTGGCATGAGACAGCTGATACTTCTAGCTGCTTCTATTAATGTCCTATTCTTTCTTTCTGCAACTCCATTTTGCTGTGGTGAGTGAGGTACAGTCAACTCATGGTGAATACCTTGAGCCCCTAAAATATTCTTGAAACTCCTTTGATGTGTACTCACCACCAGAGCCGGACAGTAACGGAGTACATTTACTTGAGCACAGTTTTGAGGGATCTGTAATTTACTCGAGTATCATTTTTGGGGAGTACTCATGACTTTACTGAAGTACATTTGAGAGGCAAATATTGTACTCTTTACTCCACTACATTTCTATCCATAACCGTGAGTTCCCGTTGCTTAAAAAGGAAAAAAGAAAAATCTCGGAAACCCTCAATTTGTTCTTTCCCTCTCAAACGTGATTGGATTGTGCAGGCGCCAATGATTGGGACAGCCTATCAGCAATCACCTTCAGCTTTCCGCCAAAGTCAACTCCATGGTCAGATTTAGATAAGAGACGAAACCATGGACGAAACAATGGATGAAGACGCAGCAGGTCCATCCCGGGAATGTGCCAACCCGTGGCCCCACCTTGCCAGACTATCTCAACTTTCTGAACAAGTTAATGATAGTTTTCGCTTCAAGTGTTTCAATTACAAATTAGTATTTTGTATTTGAAATACTGCCCATCCCTGGCAACATGGTAAAAAGATGAAAATGACTTGATTTTACTTTCAATTCCTTTTACATTCAAGGTATTAACATTAACATGTTTTATAACTCCATGTAGGATGTTTCTGTACATAAATGTAAGCACTGTGGCAGTAGTAATGTATTTAGAAAATGTACTCTTGATACTCAAGTACTTTTAAAAACAAGTACTTCAGTACTTTTACTTAAGTAGACATCTGACTGTTGTACTTTTACTTGTACTTGAGTAAAATTTAGCAAAGGGTATCTGTACTTTTACTCAAGTAATGAAGCTGTGTACTCTGTCCGCCTCTGCTCATCACCGTTGTCTGTTCTCAGTTTTGTGACGTTTTGCCCACAATCATTGGAGAATGTTTTCTCAAATTCCTTGAATTTGCTTAGGACTTCACTTTTCCGTTTCATAAAGTATACCTTGCAGCATCTAGAGTAATCATCGATAAAAGTCACAAAATACTTTGCTCCACCTATAGATTCAGTCTGCATGGGCCCACAGACGTCACTATGGATCAGCTGCAACTTGCGTTTAGAGCGTATTTCTCCCACTGGCTTGTATGGCTTTCTAGAGAGCTTGCCCTCCACACATCCTTCACAGAAAGGAATCTCTTTCTCTGCAGAGAAGTCCACTCCATTCACCAGATCTTTCAGTTCCTTCAGCTTTGTGACCCAGGCGTTGGTGCCACAGGCTGGCTGATACTGATCCACTTGATGCACCATAACAGACAGACGAACTTCCTTCGATGTCCAGCTGATACAGTCCATCAGATCTTTGTGCTTCCATTCCTTGAAGTGTTCCATCTCTCCAACGTATGTAGCAGCGAGACTTCTTGAACTGCACTGTGTTCCCTTTTCTTGTAGCAGCTCCCACTGAGAAAAGATTCCCAGATAACTTTGGAACATACAGCACGTCATACATTGTGACAATTTTTGCATCACTGACTTTAAAAGTCATTCTCAGTCTGACATTGCCAAGTCCTAGGGCGTCAACCACCCTGCCATCACCGAGTTTCACAGACTGTGCTTTTGAGAATTGCTGGTAGCCTAGTCTTGAAGAATTTCTTTATCACATGTCATGTGCTTTGATGCTCCTGAATCAATCAACCATTGAACCTGTTGTGGCTTCTTGATCGGGTTTGCCTCTTTAGCGACAAAGGCACATTCAGGGGCCGTTTATATGAGAACGATTGCGAAGGAAGACGACAAAATATTTTATCATAAGTGCCTTTCGTTTACACGGCGACCCCGCCATCGGGGCTTGAAGACGCACAAATCTGAAGACTCCTTCCAGAGTGTAGAGTTTTGAAGACGACCCGGGTTGCGTCTCCGTCTAAACGGCTAAACCAAAGATCCTTGATTACCTCTCTGGCTAAACTGTCAAATTAGAATGTCTGCACGTGACGTACCGGGGTTCTATCACACCACCACCCAGCGGTCTAGAATGCATATCCAATCGAATATCACATACTCTTGCGTCTTCATATAAACAAAGATTTCCCCCTGAGAATGCTCGTCTAAACGCGAAAAAAAAATGAAGACGAGACGCCACTTCTGCGTCTTCTCTTTTCATCGTCACCGTATAAACATAGCCTCAGACGAGTCTTCTGCATCTTTACACATCATGCTTTTAGCCTTGTGGGTTTTCTTTTTCCAACTTGGACAGTCACGCTTTATATGTCCTTCTTTCCCAAATTTGTAACGTCTCCACAAGCTGGGTCTTTCAGCTCCAACTGCCTTGGAGTTAGCCTGCATATTTTCACGAAACTGTGATGACATGGCTAATGCACCACCTGACGTAGCATCTTTGAAGTTATCAGTAGCATTCACTCGTTTTTGCTCTTCATTTATTAATGCTTGCTGAACAAATTGCAGCGTCAAATTGTCTATCTTTGTTTCTAGCGCAGTGACAATTGTAGCATAGCTTGGTGTGTTACTATCTGGTCTTCCTCTTCAATCACAGCACCTATTGCTCCTAGCTGATCAGTAAGGTCCTTCATTCGTTTTAAATGTTAATTTAATATTTCTCCTTCCTTCATTTCACATCTGAAATATTTTTTCTTCAGTAACAGTTTATTTTTATCTCTCTCAAAATGTCCTTTTAGCGTGTTCCACACTTCTTTTGGAGTCTTGCAGCTTGTTATCAAATACAACTGGGGTGTACTTACATTCAGTTTCGCAAATTCAGCTTGTGCGTGTGCGTTAGCATCATTAGCTAGGATATCAGTCTTCATTACCATGCCCCATAGTTTAGGAAATGTTCCATCTGAAATTTCCACGTTGCCCAGTTCTCTGGTCCGCTCAGCTTGTCAATAAACAGCTTATCTTCCATTGTGAATTCCACAACACCGTTTATCTAACACAAAACTCTGTGTAACACAGCCTTTTTAGCGATGCTCTGGGCCCATAACCTATTGAAGTTCAAGGTGTTTATTCAGAAGATACAACCGGAACTACAAGCAGACACTAGGTGGCAGTACAACTCATTAACGACACTCATTGTCAAATTACTGTATTACAACAACACTCACACACACACACTCACGCACACACACATACACACACCCACACACAGACACACACACACACTCACACACACGCAAACACACACACACACACACACACTCACACACACACACTCTCTCTCTCATACACACACAGAGGTATGCATGCATGTACGAACACAGAGTTACAGGTTTTCCAAAATTACAGTGTCAATCTGCAGCTCATGCAGAATCATGAATGATCACTCTGACCTTTGATGTGTTTGTGTGTGTGTGTGAAGTAACACCCCAGAATTGACATTAGTGACATTTACTGTGAAATGCCTTGGAGGGAGATCCCTGCGTCAGGAGAGATGGAGACACGTGGTTCAGAGGGGCCAAGAGAGAGGGAGAGAAAGAGAGAGAGAGAGAGAGAGGGAGGGAGGGAGGGAGAAAGAGATTATGAGACAGACAGAGGGAGGGAGAGAGAGGGATTATGAGACAGACAGAGAGAGAGAGGGATTAAGAGAGGGAGAGAGAGGGATTACTGTAAGAGACAGACAGAGAGAGAGAGAATGAGAACAGGAAGAGGTGAAAAGGTCAAGAGCAGAGGGCAAGCAGAGGGGACCACGTGACAGAGAGAGATTACGGGAGGGTTAACAGCTATGAGTTTGGATAACGTTAGCATAGCCCTTTGGATGAGTTTGGATGACGATGTGCTAACAGTTAGCATAGCCCTTTGGATGAGTTTGGGTGTGCTAAAAGTTAGCATACCCCTTTAGATGAGTGTGCTAAAAGTTAGCATAGCCCTTTGGATGAGTTTGGGTGTGCTAAAAGTTAGCATAGCCCTTTGGATGAGTGTGCTAAAAGTTAGCATAGCCCTTTGGATGAGTGTGCTAAAAGTTAGCATACCCCTTTAGATGAGTGTGCTAAAAGTTAGCATAGCCCTTTGGATGAGTTTGGGTGTGCTAAAAGTTAGCATAGCCCTTTGGATGAGTGTGCTAAAAGTTAGCATAGCCCTTTGGATGAGTGTGCTAAAAGTTAGCATACCCCTTTAGATGAGTGTGCTAAAAGTTAGCATAGCCCTTTGGATGAGTTTGGGTGTGCTAAAAGTTAGTATAGCCCTTTGGATGAGTTTGGGTGTGCTAAAAGTTAGCATAGCCCTTTGGGTGAGTGTGCTAAAAGTTAGTATAGCCCTTTGGATGAGTTTGGGTGTGCTAAAAGTTAGCATACCCCTTTAGATGAGTGTGCTAAAAGTTAGCATAGCCCTTTGGATGAGTTTGGGTGTGCTAAAAGTTAGCATAGCCCTTTGGATGAGTGTGCTAAAAGTTAGCATAGCCCTTTGGATGAGTGTGCTAAAAGTTAGCATACCCCTTTAGATGAGTGTGCTAAAAGTTAGCATAGCCCTTTGGATGAGTTTGGGTGTGCTAAAAGTTAGTATAGCCCTTTGGATGAGTTTGGGTGTGCTAAAAGTTAGCATACCCCTTTAGATGAGTGTGCTAAAAGTTAGCATAGCCCTTTGGATGAGTTTGGGTGTGCTAAAAGTTAGCATAGCCCTTTGGATGAGTGTGCTAAAAGTTAGCATAGCCCTTTGGATGAGTGTGCTAAAAGTTAGCATACCCCTTTAGATGAGTGTGCTAAAAGTTAGCATAGCCCTTTGGATGAGTTTGGGTGTGCTAAAAGTTAGTATAGCCCTTTGGATGAGTTTGGGTGTGCTAAAAGTTAGCATAGCCCTTTGGGTGAGTGTGCTAAAAGTTAGCATAGCCCTTTGGATGAGTGTGCTAAAAGTTAGCATAGCCCTTTGTATGAGTTTGGGTGTGCTAAAAGTTAGCATAGCCCTTTGGATGAGTGTGCTAAAAGTTAGCATACCCCTTTAGATGAGTGTGCTAAAAGTTAGCATAGCCCTTTGGATGAGTTTGGGTGTGCTAAAAGTTAGTATAGCCCTTTGAATGAGTGTGCTAAAAGTTAGCATACCCCTTTGGATGAGTGTGCTAAAAGTTAGCACACCCCTTTAAGTGAGTGTGCTAAAAGTTTAGCATATCTGCTTTGGATGAGTGTGCTAAAAGGTTAGCATATCTACTTTGGATGAGTGTGCTAAAAGTTTAGCATATCTGCTTTGGATGAGTGTGCTAAAAGGTTAGCATACCTGTAGGCCAAATGGATGAATGCGCTAACACTGCAGCTTTTTGGAAAAGCAGAGTCACCAAAGATTGTATATGGCGGAGCAGGATAGTTTGTGGGCGCGAAATGGGGATTCCTGTCCTGTCTGCATAAAGAGGCGTGTTGTTGATGTATTGATGTGCGTATAGAGCAACCGGCTAACAGCAGCAGCATAAATAACAGGCGCACACCTGATATAAGGAATAAGGTTGATTTTCTCCAGACTGGAATGCTCAAAATGCTAACTCTATAGAACCAAGATATTAGCATATGTGGTGAAATGCTGAGCTCAGATAGCGGACCGCTGATGGTATGCCGCCGGTGGCATGCCACTTGTGGTCCGCCGTTGGACCACCATCTCTTTAAATTTAACTTGTCATGAATATTGACACAAGTTAATAAAATGATATATGGAGTATAACTGAACAAATGAAAAAGATTTTAGACCAATAGTGGCAAAATATTGGGCAATTTGTCTGCAACCCGCCAGCGGACCACCAGAGAACCAATGAGCAAAATGCCAGCTATGCCCCCAATGGACCGACAGTGGTCTCCCAGGTATGCCCCCAATGGACCGACAGTGGTCCCCCAGCTATGCCCCCAGTGGTCCGCCAGCCTCTTGCTATCTGGGCTAATTCAGCGCTGAGCTCTGGAGCGGCACCGAGCCCCACTGCTGAAAACAGCTCAGCCCTGGAACAGTACTAGTGTAGGAGTCAAAATCAACAGCTCAGCCCTGGAACAGTCCTAGTGTAGGAGTCAAAATCAACAGCTCAGCCCTGGAACAGTACTAGTGTAGGAGTCAAAATCAACAGCTCAGCCCTGGAACAGTACTAGGAGTCAAAATCAACAGCTCAGCCCTGGAACAGTACTAGTGTAGGAGTCAAAATCAACAGCTCAGCACTGGAACAGTCCTAGTGTAGGAGTCAAAATCAACAGCTCAGCACTGGAACAGTCCTAGTGTAGGAGTCAAAATCAACAGCTCAGCCCTGGAACAGTACTAGTGTAGGAGTCAAAATCAACAGCTCAGCCCTGGAACAGTCCTAGTGTAGGAGTCAAAATCAACAGCTCAGCCCTGGAACAGTCCTAGTGTAGGAGTCAAAATCAACAGCTCAGCCCTGGAACAGTACTAGGAGTCAAAATCAGTGTGTCACTGTCTTTCTGAGTCATCTCCCAGTAGTGGCTGGGCCTTCAATCTAACCGTAAAACTTCGAATAAAATTCGAGTCCCAAATAGACGCGTGTCTCTTTTACACGCCTGGTGTTGCTACAGGTTTGGATAAATAAAGGCCGGTCTCAAATATAGGGCTGGTCTGTTTTTTAGTTTTGGTTTGCATTTAATCTCTTAAAACCCGCTATAACACTTGTTTAAGCCAGTTCTATGTTGCGGATTGCACACGCTATTGTTCTGATTAGATGGCGTTAATACACACTGCAGTGGTGAAAGCTAGAGTTCCAAATTGTTTAAACTTTTTCCGATATGAACTATGCCTTTGCTATGTCCGAGTCCGACATCGCTCAATTCATCCCATTTGTTTCAAATTTGCGCATTAAACTAATTATTTGTGGGGCAGTCGTGACCTATTGGTTAGGGCTTCGGGCTCGTAACTGAAGGGTTGCCGGTTCGATCCCCGACCAGTAGGAAAAATGTGGGCAGGTAAAGTGGTTGAGCACCACTCTCCCATGCCCACATCCACGGCTGAAGTGCCTTTGAGCAGGGCACCTAACCCCTCACTGCTCTCCCATGCCCACATCCACAGCTGAAGTGCCTTTGAGCAGGGCACCTAACCCCTCACTGCTCTCCCATGCCCACATCCACGGCTGAAGTGCCTTTGAGCAGGGCACCTAACCCCTCACTGCTCTCCCATGCCCACATCCACGGCTGTAGTGCCTTTGAGCAAGCCACCTAACCCCTCACTGCTCCCCAAGCACCACTGTAGCAGGCAGCTCACTGCTCCAGGTTAGTGTGTGCTTCACCTCATTGTGTTACAAATATAGGCTTACCATCGGCCTATCCTTGTCATAAACTATTTGTAAATCAGGGGCCGTATTCACAAAGCCTTATATCTTACCACTAGGAGTACTCCTAAAACGCACTAAAAGATTTTAGCTAGGAGTTTTCTCTTAAAAGTTATTCACAAAGCCTTTCAGACCTACTCTTAGTAAGGAAAAATGACAACTCCTAAATTAAGAGTGAGTCTTCGTTGCTATGGATGACGTCATTTCTCATGCACGAGCTTGACTGAAGTGACTACCTTGATTGGCTGATGAATGTAACGTAGGAATGACTCCAAACACCTCCCTTACGATGATGAGTGACAGGTGACAGGTCGGAGAATGCGTGCGCTACACAAGTAGTGCGAAGGACAGAAGATGATGAATAAACTGAACTGAATAAAAAGGCCTAAATGAATAAAGAGTAAGGCAAAACAAATAGCCTAGTAGGCTAATGAAACATGCGGATTGATGCAGTATCTTTGCAAAATTATTAAATTAACCTGTCACCATAGCCTATGCCTATGCCTACGTTTGCAAAGAGGAGAACATTTTAATTTGATTCACAATGAAACGTTACATTTTATTTACATGTTGACAATGAGTCGTTTTGTTTTTTGTTGGTGGCGTTATTACATCCTTTTTATGCCTACAATGCAAAATTGTTCCCTCACGATTGGAAGCTCCTGTTGCCGCATACGCATTTCAAAACATCGCGACCTGAAATGCCACAAAAAGCAGTTTGTGAATAGGTCTTAGTGAGTTAGGAGTCCTCTCGACTTCTTTTAAGCTGTCCCAGACTTAGGTGCTACTTTTAGGTCTAAAATGCTTTGTGAATTACTTTCAGTGAAAAAAATTAGGATTCCTAAAGTTAGGAGTGACACGCCCATTATTTTTAGGAGTTGCTCCTAAATTCGCCAGTTAGGAGCTACTTTTAGCCTTAAAATTCTTTGTGAATACGGCCCCAGGTTTCTAGGCCAAGTATACTTGCGTATACAAGGAATTTGGTCTCTGCATTTATCCCATCTGGGAATCAGTGAACAAACAGAGCACACAGTGAGGTGAAGCACACACTAACCCGGAGCAGTGAGCTGCCTTGCTACAGTGTGTGTACACACACACAAACAGACATACACACACATACATGCACACATACGTACACACACACATGTGTAGCCTCTCATGACTGCTAGTGTGTGTGTGTGTGTTTGTCCCCTCATGACTGCTAGTGTGTGTGTGTGTGTCCTCTCATGACTGCTAGTGTGTGTGTGTGTGTGTCCTCTCATGATGGCGTGAGGGTGTCTGTTGACCCAGTGGGGCCTGGCAGAGCATCACTAATTGATATTTGATGGATGTGGAGACCCCAGACACACACACACACACACACACACACACACAGCACCCAGGAACAACCCCCAGTCCTCTGATCAGTCACTCACACGCACACAGCACATACCACAGTACCACATCAATGGTAAACACACAGATACAGACACACACACACACACACACACATTAAGGAGAGGTAGAAGGACAGAGATGAAAGTGAGAGATGAGGAAGAGAAAAAGAGGATGAGAAAGATAGAGAGAGAGATGGGTGTGTGTGTCTGTGTGTTTGTGTGTGTCTGTGTGTGTGTGTGTGTTTGTGTGTGTCTGTGTGTCTGTGTGTTTGTGTGTGTGTGTGTCTGTGTGTGTCTCGTCTTTGTGTTTGTGTCTCTGTGTGTGTAAGGTAGAGTGTAGGTAGCAGATGCGTGTTGTAATTTGTAGCTACCTGTGGCACTAGGCATCCAGCTGGCGAGTTCATGGTCACTGAGTCCCACTAGAATGTGTGTGTGTGTGTGTGTATGTGTGTGTTGCTGGTCACTGAGTCCCACTAGAATGCGTGTGTGTGTGTGTGTCGCTGAAGTGTATGGGGCCGCTCTGTAACTCTCACTGAGTGTGTGTGTGTGTGTTTGTGTATTCCCTGCGCTGAATGTGTGTCTTGTCTGCATTGGGAGTGCGTACTGTATGTGTGTGTGTGCGTGTGTGTGAATATATTTGTTGCATTGACTGGTAAGAGAAAGTAAACAGATTAAAGGCAGCTAAAGGCACTTGCACACACACACGCACACGCACACACACGCACACACACACGCACGCACGCACGCACACACACACACACACACACACACACACCGTTGAATAATGAACCCAATCTTGAGCCTCTATTCATCAGTAAGAACAGGCTTCGCTTGCGTTCATCAGTTATGTACCTCTCAGCTACCCACACGCACACACACACACACACACACACCTATCAGTTACCCTGGAAATCATCAGTTATGTACCTATCAGCTGCCCTGGAAATCCAGAGTTCTCGCGAGAGCACAATGGAATTGTCTCTGCGAGACACTCTGGCAAAGAGCAATGATGCACGTTACTTTCACCCCAACATTCCGGGGAGCCAGCCAAACTGATGAAGACAGCGCTACAACGTTGGAGGACAGTACACATTGGTCGTAGTGTTATCCGATTGCGTCGAAGTCCGAAAGCAGAGTAAACATGGTCTAGTGTTATTCAATTGCGTGCAGTGAGATTTTTAAATGCATGCTTGTTGCCGCCCCTCGAGTTGGGCCATTACATTGTTCGTGGCCAGACACTTAATCTAGATTACCAGGATCTGGATTTTCCAGGCCTTATGCAGTCCAAACACACCTGATTATATAATGTGATGATTATTATTATATTACAGCTTTTTGTACCTATCAGCCTTATGCAGTCCAAACAATACACCTGGGGCCTATTGCACAAAAGCAGAATTAAGACATCCGGGATAAGTTACTGAGCTACGCTCAATGAATCCAAAAAAAGAGCGTACAGGTTTAATTGGTTGCACAACGAGCAAGCCAGGATGAGCAGACACGGATTCATCAAGCCAGGTGAAACCTATCCTGGATAAGTGCACGCTCACGGCTCCCTCAAATAGACCCCGGCACCGATCACAGATTCACCATGGCAACTAGAGTGGCTTCATTGCTTCCTCTACGGTGTGAAGTAGGTAGCGATAGCCTTTTCACAACAGCAACAAACAGCAACACCTCTGTTTAGGAGAATATTGCAGCTAGTGCCGCGACCACCACACGCGAAATGGTTAGGCACTCCCGTGACGTCACATTGTCGCATGACATCAGGAATGGCGATATGTAAAAGTTAATTAATGATCACAAACGTTTAAATAATGACAATAATGGGTCTAGGTATATGTGATAACAATGTGTAGTGGGCAGTGGAATAACTATT
Source organism: Alosa sapidissima (assembly GCF_018492685.1). Taxonomy (NCBI): domain Eukaryota; kingdom Metazoa; phylum Chordata; class Actinopteri; order Clupeiformes; family Clupeidae; genus Alosa; species Alosa sapidissima. Next base: position 31,184,013 of record NC_055978.1, on the reverse strand, counting down.
GGTTTCCATTTGTGATGAGTGCTGACTGAGATAAGGGATGAGATTAAATAGATCCTGGAACTTAGCCTGGTCTGGAGCAGGCTAGCTCCACAGAATAAATCGCCATGGTGATTTATACCATAACATATCCTGCTGCCCCCTATCCCGCTTTTGTGCAACTGGATCACAGATAAATTGAGCCAGGATAACCAAGATATCCCGGCTTAATCCCTTATCCTAGTTTTGTGCAATATGCCCCTGTTTATATTACATCTTTTTGTATCAGCCCTTATGCAGTACAAACAATACACCTGTTTATATTACAGCTTTTCTCGATTGCTTTGACCCGCTTTAGGAAACAATTAAAAGTCATTCATAGAAATAATGTGTGTGTGTGTGTCATTCATAGACCCCAAACTCTATTGGTTTCCCATGCTAAACAAAAGGAAAACATTTATTCACAGGTTGTAGAGATCCCTTGCACAAGTCTGAATCTCTGATACTCTGAATCTCTCTGTGAAACTCCTTTGCACAATTCTTCAATCAGCAATCACTCATTATATTATATTATTATTATCCATAAGAGATACCATGTCTGTTCTGTGTTGCTGTTTGCAAGTAGATAGATCTAAGGCGCATTTAGAGAAAGTATTGCCTGTTTGGTGAAGAAAACAGTACAAAAGCTGAGAAGTCCAGGTGATTACTGTAGGTCTATTTCAATGAAAAATGACAACTTGTAGTTCAATGAAATGTGTCTTGTCTAGGTGCTTACTGTAGGTCTTACATGTCAATGACAGTAACATCTTGGGAGGAATGAATACAATTATTTTTTTTATTCAATACATTTAGTCTTTTCTGATATCAGAACAAAAGAAATGGCACAGATATAGCAAAACATGAAGCTGAAACTTCTCGTTTTTAGAACTATATTTAGCCTTTTGTTGTCCAGTGTGAAGTGATTGATTGAAATCACACAGATTTGACGATAATATGTGTTGTTTGAAAGAGGGTAAGAGCCTTTCGCAAGCAAAATGTGTCATTAACCAGTAACAAGCAAGATGTGTCATTTAACTAGTAACAAGCAAGATGTGTCATTTAACCAGTAACAAGCAAGATGTGTCATATAACTAGTAACCATAGTAACCAGTACAAGTAACTGATAGCATGGCCATTCAGACCCAGAGGACCCAGAGGAGAAAACATCGGTTAATTTTAAAGTTGCAAATGTAGAAAACACGTGGGGAAACTAAAGACTCCGACCGACCAGCGTGATTAACTTCATTATTTAAATAGCTAGCTATCAACTAGTGGCGTGATTAACTTCAGTATTTGATGAGCTAGCTGTCAACTAGTGGTTTCAACCAGCGTGATTAACTTCAGTATTTGAGTAGCTATCCAGTTATCAACTAGTGGTTTCAACCAGCGTGATTAACTTTAGTATTTAATTAGCTAGCTATCAACTAGTGGTTTTAACCAGCGTGATTAACTTCAGTATTTGAGTAGCTATCCAGTTATCAACTAGTGGTTTCAATCAGCGTGATTAACTTCATTATTTGATTAGCTAATGTGTGTGTTTGTGTTTGTGTGTGTGTGTGTCAACCAGCACTGCTGTGGCAGCTGAAGCAGAGAGTCAAACTAACATGACAGGAGACACATTCTAAAGAAAAGGGCATTTTTATCAGACCATCAGCCAACATGTTATTTAATCCAAAATGCCTGAATATGTAAATGTAAACCCAAAAAAAAACATGGGCCACGGCCAAGTCTCGCGACCCCCTTCTCTCTAACCGGCGGAGTTTGGTTTCAAAATGTTGTGAGATGGGCATTGGAAGCAGAGGCAGAACATGTCTTCTCTCATAGGTAGGCTATGTCAACATCAAAGGCATTATGTCAATGGCAACTTTTGACTAAAAACCTTTGCAAAAATGTCTTTAATCCAGACTGCAAATCATTTCGCGACCCCTCCAGTATTTCTGGCGACCCCCCTGGTGGTCCCTACCCCCAGTTTGAGAACCACTGATTTATCCCATCCGTGAATTAGTGAACACATAGAGCACACAGTGAACACACAGTGAGGTGAAGCACACACTAATCCTGGCGCAGTGATCTGCCTGCTACAATGGCGGCGCTCGGGGAGCAGTGAGGGGTCAGGTGCCTTGCTCAACGGCACTTCAGCCGTGCCTACTGGTCGAGGATCGAACCGGCAAATGATATGCCACACACACCAGTGTATAATCACAATGTGATGATCATTGATATGTCACACACACACACACACACACCAGTGTGTAATCACAATGTGATGATCATTGCACACACACACCAGTGTATAATCACAATGTGATGATCATTGATATGCCACACACACACACACCAGTGTGTAATCACAATGTAATTATCATTGATATGCCACACACACACCAGTGTATAATCACAATGTGATGATCATTGATATTTGATATGCCACACACACACACCAGTGTGTAATCACAATGTCGTGCTCCTGCACACATATGCAGAGAGGTGCATGATAGCTGTGCTGAGCAGGGAGACTACACACTGGTCTTGCTGCAAAAGTGTGTGTTTGTGTGTGTGTGTTTGTGTGTGTGTGTTTAGGGAGACATGGGGAGACCCTGTGTGTGTGTGTGTCAGCGCTTCCGCTTGAATAAAATGGTGCCACTCAAAGTGAAACCGCAAAGGTTTAGTTTTCCGGACATTTTGATTATATGCCGGTCAAATATCCTATTACAGTTTTTCTCATTTGCTTTTACCTGCTTATGTAAACTGGAACCCACTTGGTCTTCATGACTACTTTCTTTGCACAGCAGAAGTCATCTCTTGCGAATGTGTTCACACATTTTCATTGGGTTCACACATTTCTCACACCCTTTTGCAAAACAGTTAGCACAGGTGTCATTCAAAAGCCCTAAACTCTATTGGTTTTCCCATGCTAAACAAAAGTAAAACATCTTTTCACAGGTGGTATAGATTCCTTGCAAAAGTCTGAATCTCTGATACACCTGTGTGAAACTCCTTTGCACAATTCTTCAATCAGCAATCATTCATTTTACATAAGATATGTCTGTTTTGTGTTGCTATTTGCAAGTATGGATCTAATGCATATTTAGACAAAGTACTGTATTGCCTATTTGGTGGAGACAGTACAAAAAGTGTTTACTGTAGGTTTATTTCGATGAAAGTTGTAGTTCAATGAAATTTACAGTATCTTGCTAGGTGTTTGCTGTATGTCTTACATGTCAATGACAGTTACATCTTGGGAGGAATTAATAAATTATTTTTTTACAGTATTCAGTACATTTAGTCTTTTCACAGTTTTTTTCTGATACCAGAAAAATTATTAAGTAATGGAACAGACATAGCAAAAATGCTCATTTTGAGAACTAGATTTTGCATTTTGTTGTCAAGTGTTAAATGATTGATTAAAGAGTGTTTTTGAATTGGCAAAAAGTTGTAGTGTTTGAAGGCAAGATTTGCTTTTGCTGCATGTTTTAAGTGTTTTGAGAGAGTAACAGCCTTTTGCAAGCAAAATGTGTCATTTTGTCCAGAGTGCTTTTGTTCAGACACGGGTGTTAACTGTTTTGAGAATGTGATGTCAGAGTTGACACAGGTATCAAAACGATCGAGAAAAACTGTATCGCTTCTTAATTAGTCAAGTTGAGGAAAACTGGAGACAGGCTAGGCTAGCTTAAAGAATGACATAATCAGGCCGTATAGAATGCAACACATCATTAGCCTAACTTAAACATGTTTAACTAGTGTCAATTTAAAGATCTGTTATTTCCATTTACTTGTATTAAGTCTCTATGGTGTTTACGCACACACATACACACACACACACACAAACACAGTTTACTCCCCATGTCTCCATAAACATACGAACACACACATACACACACACACACACAGGCACACACACACACATACATACACACGCACACACACACACACACACACACACACACACATACACACACACACACACACCAGCATCAGAGCTGAGGGACATGAACCATGACACAGTACACTATGTACTCACCTGTACACCCACACACATACCAACACACACATACACACACACACACACACACACACACACACACACACACACACACATTTACCTGCACACACTCACACACAATCATCCACCCCCACACATTCATACACAAAGAACATGCATGTATGAGAACACACACACTCACCCGCAACTGTGTACGCACATAGGATAAACAGAAATGATCTGAGGGAACAAAAACAGGGCAATCTTTCAGAGTGTCCTTACAATAGTGACACCTCTCACACACACACACAGACACACACACACACACACACACACCTGCTCCTGTTCTCTATATGCAACAGTGACACCTCTCACACACACAGACACACACACACACACACACACACACCTGCTCCTGTTCTCTATATGCAAATCCCCATGTCCATCAGCACTCAGCAATCAGCAGCAGAGTGGCACTGTTTAACTACATTTAGAGCAGTTTAGATATTAAACCTTAGCCTGGCTAGCGCCACCACTTCTCAATGAGACGTGGTCTGGGAACCAAACGTTCATTTTCTCGTATTTGAAAAAAATGCCCAGATCCGTTTATTGGGTGCCACGGATGTCTATCAAATGCGTCTGTGCATAGCTCATCATCGTCTTGCTTTCCCCCTTGTTCTGTGATTGGTCTCCTATCTCAGGCGAAAATTTGCTCCATGGTCTCCAGGCTGCCTTAGCAGCGTGAATCAAATCGCGCGCAAGGCAGCATGGGAACACCCAGGCTAATTAAACCTTAAAACTTTTAAGTTTATTATACCATCAGGTATTAAATACCATGAAAGGGAATAAAGTGTCTTATTAGGGCTGTCAATCGATTATTTTTTTAATCGCTGAATTAATTGCATATTTTAACACATGATTAATATTCTATTTTAAAACAATTATTACCAGTGTATCTTGATAGGGATTCAAATGAAAGCAAATCATGTTACTTTATTAACTTAACTTTAAGAAGTAGGTCTATTTGATTATTTCAAATAAAATTTCAAAAGATGTGCAGCAGACCTGAGGCAACACAATGTCTTCTTCAGAAATATAGCTGATATAAACTGAAATAAATGCTACAGCAGAAGTGCATGCACAATATGTACACACATTATAAAGGGCATAACAAACAGAAAATAATATATTCATACTATATTCATTATCTTTGAGTTCAGTTGAAAATAAGGAACTTTTCAGGTTGAGAAATATGCACAAGTGTGCAAAATGTAGCCTAGGCCTGTGTGTTGTGTGTGTGTGTGTGTGTGTGTGTGTGTGTGTGTTTGTATGTGTGCGTGTGTATATATATGTGTGTGTGTGTGTGTGCATATACACACACTCTGTAGCCTAGGCCTACAGCACCAGCCTACATTTCAATGACGTGCATAACAAACAGAAAAAGCCTTGTCCATATATATATATATATATATATATATATATATATATAATGACGTGCATATCTATAGATAGATAGATACTTTATTGATCCCCAAGGGGAAATTCAAGAAAAGGTCAAAATAGTAGCAGCCAAAGAGGATTGTTGATAACAGAACAAGTGACAGTGTAAAACGGCTTTTGTTTTGTTTCCAGTCTAGCTAGATCCGGTGTGGTGTTGTAGTTTTTCTAACGTTACTAGTTGTGAAAAGAACGACAACGTTTGCTAGGCCAAAACGAATGTTGATCTCGCGATAAAAAAAAAATGACGCTGTTAAAATGGGCTTGCGTTAATGCCGTTACACATACACATACACATACAACATACACGAACACACACACACACACACACTCACTCACTCACTCACTCACTCACTCACTCACTCACACACACACACACATAAACACACACTTGCACATACACCATACAGAAAAACACACAGACACACACACACACACACACACACACACACACTTGCACATACACCATACAGAAAAACACACACAGACACATACACACACAGACACACACACACACACACAGAGGCAGGAATAATGCTTTCATTATGAAAGTGTGTGTGTGTGTGTGCACGTGCCTGTTTGAGGCTTTGTTAGTTGCCATATGTGTAAATTTGTGTGTGTTTGTGTGTGAGAGAGAGAGAGAGAGAGGCTACATCCACACTATTGCATATTTTATTTTAGGGACAAATCTGTTCCGTGTCTAACACAAAGACCGTTTCTGTTTGGAAGTGGTGTGCGTCATCACCATGGATACATTATCTATACACATTATCACCATGGATACGCAAATCTAGCTACATGTCCTGTTACTGTTGCTAGGTCAGATAAACAATGGTTAAAAACCTGCTTTAAAACTCAGAATTCTGACTCTTACAACGTACAGTCAACAAGTATGGCTACAATGGTATGGTATGGGCAAGTGATGAGAGATGAGATAAAGAGATGAGACAAAAGATGAGAGAGAGGAGGAGAGGAGAGAGGAGGAGAGGAGAGGAGAGAGGAGAGGAGAGAGGTGGAGAGGAGGAGAGGAGAGAGGTGGAGAGAGGAAGAGAGGAGAGAGGTGGAGAGAGGAGGAGAGGAGAGAGGTGGAGAGGAGAAGAGAGGAGGAGGGAGGAGAGAGGAGGAGAGGAGAGAGGAGAGAGGTGGAGAGAGGAGGAGAGGAGAGAGGTGGAGAGGAGGAGAGGAGGAGAAGAGAGGAGGAGAGAGGAGGAGAGGAGGAGAGGAGAGAGGAGAGAGGAGGAGAGGAGGAGAGGAGAGAGGTGGAAGGGAGAATTGTGTGATCATTGGTCCAAGCTTCCAAGGTGAAAAGTTCCAACCCACGTCTGTCAACTTTCGGTGACAAACAAGTTTGTAGGGATTTATTTGAGACAATAAATTAGTAGATAGAGTAGACCAAGAAAATACCGTTATATGAACTACCATGCAAACTTTTAAAAAGAGTTTTGTTTTGTTCATGTGTTGTATTTACAGTTTTTCTCGATTGCTTTAACCTGCTTAAGGAAACTGGGATCCACTTGGTCTTCATGACTACTTTCTTTGCACAGCAGAAGTCATCTCTTGCGAATGTGTTCACACATTTTCAATGGGTTCACACATTTCTCACACCCTTTTGCAAAACAGTTAACACAGATGTCATTCAAAAACCCCAAACTCATTGCTTAACAAAAGCAAAACATCTTTTCACAGGTGGTATAGATTCCTTCCATAAGTCTGAATCTCTGATACACCTGTGTGAAACTCCTTTGCACAATTCTTCATCAGCAATCATTCATTATCCATAAGAGATGCCATGTCTGTTCTGTGTTGCTATTTGTGTTGCAAGTATGGATCTACAAGTAATACACATATAGACAAACTGTATTACCTATTTGGTGAAGAAAACAGTACAAAAGGTGTTTACTGTAGGTCTATTTCGATGAAAAATGTTTTAGTTCAATGAAATGTGTCTTGTCTAGGTGCTTACTGTAAGTCTGACATGTCAATGACAGTTACATCTTGGGAGGAATGAACACATTATTTTTCATTCAGTACATTTAGTATTTTCAGTTTTTTCTGATACCAGAAAAATGAGAAAGAAATGGAACAGACATAGCAAAAATGCTCCTTCTGAGAACTATATTTTGCATTTTGTTGTCCAGTGTGTAATGATTGATTGAAATCACACAGTGATTTGACGACAGGATGTGTTGTTTGAAGGCAAGATTTGCTTTTGCTGCATGTTTTAAGTGTTTTGAGAGAATAAAAGCCTTTTGCAAGCAAAATGTGTCATTTTGGCCAGAGTGCTTTTGTTCAGACACGGGTGTTAACTGTTTTGAGAATGTAATGTCAGAGTTGACAATGTCTGCTTGGTCTCTCTGCTGCCCCCGACTGGACTAAGATAAGCAGTGTTAGTTTCCCTCAAACAGCAATCACACTGCAGAGCATGCCGAGAAAGGACACAGACACACACACACACACACACACACACACACACACACACACACACACACACACACACACAAACAGACACACATACGACACACACACACACACACATACACAGACACACACACACACTATATCTCACCAGTAACACAGAGCTGTGTGTGTGTGTGTGAGAGAGAGAGAGAGAGAGAGAGAGAGAGAGAGACAGAAGGAATATCAGGCTAGCCCCGGGTTACTGGTGAAATATAGACAGGATTTTAGGAAAGCCCCCTCGAATGAACTGGATGTTTGGATAGCCCAATGTGATTGGTGCAGTATAAACTGGACGTTAGGATAGCCCAATGTGATTGGTGCAGTATAAACTGGATGTTAGGATAGCCCAATGTGATTGGTGCAGTATAAACTGGACGTTAGGATAGCCTTCTGTGATTGGTGGAATCTGACTACGAGCCCCTCCCTCTGGTTCCACTGAGTGAGTGTGGACGTATGTTTTACAGTCTATGGTGTTTTCCCATCTGAGGAAACTACCCCGAACAGAGAGACTTTTACTTCCTACTATTGTGTGTGTGTGTGTGTGTATGTGTATGTGTGTGTGTTTGTGTGACTGCATCACATGTAACTCCCCCAGAAATAACTTTAGCCAGGGGCCCCTGAAATACTGAGAAATACTGTGTGTGTGTGTGTGATATCAGAGTGTGTTCATGTTGTGACCCCTGCATGTCACTCATGTGTCTGTGTGTGTGTGTGTGTGTTTGTGTGTGTGAGCGTGTGTGTGTGAGCGTGTATGTGTGTGTGTGTGTGTGTGTGTCTGTGTGTGTGTGTATTTATTTGTGTGTACAATGAGGCAACATGTGTATTGGTGTTTGTGTGTGTGTGTGTGTGTTTGTGTGTGTGTGTGTTTGTTTGTGTGTGTGTGTGTGTGTGTGTGTGTTTCTATGTGTTTGTGTGCACATATGTATATGTATGGGTATGTTTGTGTTGAAGTCAGAGAGAGATGGTGTTTGTACGTCTATGGGTATGTGTGTGTGTGTGTGTGTGTTCATGTGTGTGTGTGTGTGTGTGTGTGTGTATGTGTGTGCTTGTGTGTGTGTTTGTGTGTGTGTGTGTGCTTGTGTGTGTGTGTGTGTGTGTGTATGGGTGTGTGTGCTTGTGTGTGTGTGTGTGTGTTTGTGTGTGTGTGTGGGAGTGTGTGCTTGTGTGTGTGTGTGTGTGTGTTCATGTGTGGGTGTGTGTGCTTGTGTGTGTATGTGTGTGTGTGTGTGCTTGTGTGTGTGTGTGTGTGTGTGTGTGCTTGTGTGTGTGTGTGTGTGTGTGTTCATGTGTGGGTGTGTGTGCTTGTGTGTGTGTGTGTGTGCTTGTGTGTGTATGTGTGTGTGTGTGCTTGTGTGTGTGTGTGTGTGTGTGTGTGTGTGTGTGTGTGTGTGTGTGCTTGTGTGTGTGTGTGTGTGTGTGTGTGTGTGTTTGTGTGTGTGTGTGGGTGTGTGTGCTTGTGTGTGTGTGTGTGTGTGTTCATGTGTGGGTGTGTGTGCTTGTGTGTGGGTGTGTGTGTGTGTGCTTGTGTGTGTATGTGTGTGT
>NC_055978.1:31152020-31169520 GCF_018492685.1 Alosa sapidissima | reverse complement strand
ATCTCTTGTGAAAAACGTGAACTTGAAGAAGTGAAAATTGAACAATATGAACTATGAATATTGAACAACTTGAAGCTAAAGTGTGAACATGCTTAACAAAATATGGGAACAAAACATGGGAACTAAACGTGCATTACGAATATAATCAGTGTGAGCTCTGCTTGTTTCCCTGCAACAAGAAGCTTCCATCTGGGGGTGATGGAAGACAGTGACACCCTCAGTGAGTTTGAAATGTCCAGTCGATTGTGCAATTTGGTCTTAGTTGCAGTCATTGCCGAAAACCCGGCCTCGCATAGATACGTGGTGGGAAACGTTTTCAGCGCTTTTACGGCTATCTCGGGATATTCTGCTTTGGTTTTGATCCAAAAACCCGCCAGAGAGGTTTCCTTATACACACTCTTAAGACCACCGTCATTTGCAATTTCGATCAACTGCTCTTCCTCCTGCGCTGACAAGTTAGGACTATTCGGGATATTGACAAATGGGTTGCGGACCCACTCATTGGTTTGCCGTGGATCTTTGGAGGATGGGAACTAAAGCTCAAACTCATTTGAAAGCGCAACAAGGTGATTGCGCACCAGCTGCGAGAGAAAGGGCCCTGCCTCAGTCTCTCCCAAAACCCCCACTACTGTTTGGAACATATCAAATACACCCCAGTCCACTCGTCGTCCCCACAAATCAAGCTTGCTTTAAATGCAGTGACTTTATCTGCCAGTTTAAAGACAGTCGTCATTCTCCCCTGGAGTGACAGGTTGAGGTCATTAAGCAACCCGAATATGTCACACAGGTAAGCGAGTTTTGACACCCAGTCCTCATCACTAAAATGTGCAGCTAACAGTGACTTTTTTTCTGTAAGAAATCTCTGCAGCGGCTCTCTCAACTCAAACACTCTGACCAGTGACCTGCTAAGGATGCTTGTTTTTTGTTGCTCATTCTAGCAGTTTAGCTAACTTCGTGTGACACTACCGTTCGCCAAGAACTGATCAAGTGAAGTGAGCTGACCTGAGGCTGCGCAGCGCTGAAGGCAATATGTAAAAGTGTTGAAGGCGGGACAGACAGACGTAAGAAAATAGACCTTGCAAAATGCAAACATGCGTGCAATCAAACAACTGCATATAGACCTATGCCATGTAAAAACGTGACATTATTGCGAATTAAATTTAGTTTAGTTCGCATGCATTTTTTTTAAACTCATGTCGTAGGCTACGGCCCGGTTAGGAATGTCCTGCGGCCCGGTACCGGTGGTTGGGAACCGCTGTATTAGGCTGCATGTTCTTCATCTCATAGCCCTTATTTAAGCTTACTTGTGCCAAGGCGTGTGTTTATTAAAGATGCATGTGAAGGTAGTAGTGCTTCAGTGATGGTCTTTTCATGTTCTGTGTGTTTTACAGCATATTAATCTTCTCTGTTCCCTGTTTGCAGGTGGTGATTTGTGAGGACTGCTGCCCTGAGAACACGGAGTGCATTCTGCCAAATCAATGTGTGCCACTTCCATAAAAGGGAAAAAAGTTTCTACCTGGAGAGTTAACTCACTGTTTGTGTGGAAAAACTAAACTTTAATAAAAGGTTAAACAAATATTTTGTGTGTTTTCATTGGAACATCAACAATGTTATATTTCTGAAATATAAATTTTTTGTGCCATATTTCTATAAATGTGACATAGCAGAACATTACATATATTTTGCAATATATTTTCCTAAAATGAGTGCAAATGTATGTCCATAGACATATATCTACAATATTGGTATCCCTAGTATGCGTACAAATACATAACTTATCATATATTAACATATATGCAACTGACATATATTTGTAATATATTTGTATATCTGGGAAAATATATGTGACATATATAAAAAGGGCCAATTTTGCTATATGTTGAAATATATTTGACATGTATGTGTATATATGTGACTTATGGTGAGGCATACAGTGACATATACATAATATATGTGATTTACATAACATAATATATACATGGATTTCTTTGGAATGTCACGAAAACATGCGTGCGCAACCAAGAGGCAGAAAGCACCATAGAACAGCATAGAGCAATGCAAAAGAGCAAAAGAATAAAATGAGTTTTTGTGCTGAAAACTGCACCAATTCGAAATCACGATGGTTAGAGAATGTTAAATATGTTCAATATCCCTAACGGAATGCATGTCTTCGCCAAAAATGACAAAATACGATGTTATATTAATAATCCAAATGAACGTCAAACTTTGAAATATAGTCTGAAATGAGATGTTATTATCATTGAGACAACAGGGTTGTAGCTTACAACAGCCGACTATTTAGGTTAAGTTTATAACGTTGTGGACGGCCACCAAGCGTCTTCTGCCTCACGGCTGCGCGCGCATCTAGTTTTGTTGGTAAACGGGAAACCCGTGTATACATTATATATGTGATTTACATATATTGCCATATATCACATTTTTGTATGGGTTTATACACCCACATATACTAGAAATGTAAATGTATGCTCTCTCTCTCTATCTGTGATTTACATATATTGCCATATATCACATTTTTGACATATACATAATATATGTGATTTACATATATTGCCATATATCACATTTTTGTATGGGTTTATACACACACATATACTAGAAATGTAAATGTATGCTCTCTCTCTCTCTATCTCTCACTCACACACACACACACAGGATTATGTGGTAATCTGTGCATGATGCTGGCCAAGCCCCATTAAGGTCTTCAGTGTCCAGCATGAAGCTTCATTATATCAATGACATAATTATCTGCCATGTGTTCACACACACGCACACACACACACACGCACACACACACACACACACACACACGCACACACACACACACACTTTGTATCTCTCTCTCTCACACATAGACACACACATGCACAGGATGCCATTAGGGCAACGTGCAGCTCCATGAAGCTTCATTATATCAATGACATAATCATCTGCCATGTGTTCACACACACATACACACACACACACACACACACACACGCACACACACACACACACTTTGTATCTCTCTCTCTCACACATAGACTCACACATGCACAGGATGCCATTAGGGCAACGTGCAGCTCCATGAAGCTTCATTATATCAATGACATAATCATCTGCCATGTGTTCACACACACATACACACACACACACACACACACTCACACAGACACACACACACACACACACAAACACACACACATTCACAGACAGACAGACAGACACACACACACACACACACACACATTCACAGACAGACACACACACACACACACATACATTCACAGGGTGCCGTTACGGCAGCGTCCATCTCTATGAAGTTTCATATGAATTCCATAATCATCTGCCATGCGTTCAGAAGCAGAATGCAGAGCCAGGAGCCCTGTGTGTGTGTGTACGCCCTGTGCGTGTGTACGTCCAGGGCCGGAGTGGGGTGTGTGTGTGTGTACGCCCTGTGTGTGTGTGTGTACGCCCTGTGTGTGTGTACGTCCATGGTCGGAGTGGGGTGTCTGTGTGTGTGTATGCCCTGTGTGTGTGTACGTCCATGGTCGGAGTGGGGTGTGTGTGTATGTGTATGCCCTGTGTGTGTGTACGTCCAGGGCCGGAGTGGGGTGTGTGTGTGTGTGTGTGTGTATGCCCTGTGTGTGTGTACGTCCAGGGCCGGAGTGGGGTGTGTGTGTGTGTGTGTGTGTGTGTGTATGCCCTGTGTGTGTGTACGTCCAGGGCCGGAGTGGGGTGTGTGTGTGTGTGTGTGTGTATGCCCTGTGTGTGTGTACGTCTGTGTGTGTGTGTGTACGCCCTGTGTGTGTGTACGTCTGTGTGTGTGTGTGTACGCCCTGTGTGTGTGTGTACGTCTGTGTGTGTGTGTGTACGCCCTGTGTGTGTGTACGTCCAGGGCCGGAGTGGGGCCACCTTTCAGCCCGGGAGTTTCAGGCCCAAGACCAGCCCGCTTTTTCCATGGTGGTGGAAATTGGATAAATTAAGCAACAGTTCAGTTCTTACTATCCTGTAGTTTTTATTAGCACCATGGCTCAACAAATGTGTAAAAGTTATAATAATTTACTTAAACTGAGAAGTTAACAAAAAAATATTCCACTATTCCACAAGGATAGGTTGATAAGTTAACGAGGCATATTTAACTAATGTTTATGTTAATGTTTATGTTAATGAATTTCCCCTTGGGAATCAATAAAGTATCTATCTATCTATCTATCTATCTATCTATCTAATGTTTACATGTTTTTAAGCGTGGGTATATCGTATTGGTGTTTGGTGATATAGGCTACTCCTTTACTACACTCACTTCTGATCAAATAAGGCATATAGGTTGATCATGTAGATTACTACTGTCATATACTGATCTTTCTTACATTATCATCATTTTAATTCATATTGTTTACTCTTTTATCCTCTCTACTTGTCCCTCATGGCCTCCTCATCGCTAATTTCAGGCTCATCATCGTCAGGGTCTGGCTGATCTACTGCTCAGAGGCTACAGTTTTTACTGCATAGCCACACAGATCAAGCTTGGGTTTTGTTATCAATATTTGCATAATATTCGCAAAGTCTGTGAATCACAATGTTGGATGATACAAAAAGGCTAATATTTTAATTCATTTCATAAGTTGCTTGCGAATAGGTTGACAACGCTAACGTCCAATATTACCCAGTGTCTGTCTTAAAAAAAATCTGGAAGCTTGGCACATTTGGCAACATCCTCCTCCAATGCCTTCCTTTCTTTTTCACCTGGCCTTTTCAGTCCCCCCTGGCCTCTTTTTACCATCCATCCTCCCTGACGCTTATCGCTACGGTAGGGCCGGTCCGGCTATCGGTAGGCCTATCTGAGAAAACTTTTTGGAAAAGACGGGCTATATGGACCCAACCATCTCTTTGGGAGGGGAGAACTCCCTCACATGGTAAGCTACAACCCATGCAGAGGCTGCGGTGTCAGGCATAGATTGCGGAACGTGAGTAGCCTACTTTAAGAGAAGATAGACTAACGTGACAAATGTCAATATGTTTTCCTTGACCGGCCCAAAAGTGAAGCGGCGCACTCCTGATTCTCCCGATTACCCACCCCGGGCGTGTGTACGTCTGTGTGTGTGTGTGTGTGTGTGTGTACGTGTGTGTGTGTGTTTGTGTGTGTGTGTGTGTGTGTACGTCTGTGTGTGTTTGTGTGTTTGTGTGTGTGTGTGTGTGTGTGTGTCTGTGAGTCTGTGTGCGTCTGTGTGTGTGTGTGTGTGCGTGTGTGTGTGTCTGTGTGTGAAAGTGAGTGTGTGTACGTCTGTGTGTGTGTGTCTGTGTATGTCTGTGTGTGTGTGAGAGTGTGTGCACGTCTGTCTGTGTGTGTCTGTGAGTCTATGTGCGTCTGTGTGTGTGTGTGTGTGTGTGTGTGTACGTCTGTGTGTGTGTGCGTGTGTGTGTGTGTGTGTGTGTGTGTGTATGTCTGTGTGTGTGTGTGTGTGTGCGTGTGTGTGTGTGTGTATGTATGTGTGTGTGTATGTCTGTGTGTGCTGGGCTGGCATTTAACATGAAATTCCCAAGAGTACTACAGTTGGATGTTGGAAAACCCCCTGAATGATGTCATGATGCACACACACACACACACACATACACACACACACATACACACATACACACACACACACACATCGCTGCTGCTTTGGCGCATGTGATTGGCTGCCTGGCACGGCTCGGCGCATTTGATTGGCCGTCTGGCATGGCTTACTCGCGCTCCGTCTGCATTCACTTCCTGTTCCGTGGGCATCAACAGGAAGCTGAGGGCAGATGACTTGGTTTTCTGGGTTGCTTCTCAGCGTTGTTTTGAAACCATCTGCGCCTGAAACAGTGGTGCTGTTGAGCACGACCATCTGGCGTCCACCTAACCGCTCGGTCATGCGCTCACGCTCGGGCCAGGGTTCCGCTCGCTTCAAACGGCCATTTATATCAGCACATGCTTTCACTGGTCATTTATATCAGCACATGCTTCAAACGGCCATTTATATCAGCACATGCTTTCACTGGTCAGGGCATTTATATCAACACATGCTTTCACTGGTCATTTACTGTTTCTCTCTGTCTCTCTCTCTCACTCTCTCTCTCTCATCATCGCTCTATTCCTGTTTCTCTCTGTCTCTCTCTCTCTCTCTCTCTCTCTCTCTCTGTCGCTTCTGCTTGGAGAAGTTTAACTTCACACATAGTTAGTGAAAACTCATGCAGGTTAGTTTAACTTCACACATAGTTAGTGAAAACTCATGCAGGTTAGTTAAGATAAACCTCCACACACACTCGCAAAATGCAAAACACTCCGGCAGAGGTTCTGACTACATTTTCCACCAGACTAATCATCCCCCAGTGTAATTGGCTCATTCAATCTGGCCCCCTAATCATCCCCCAGTGTAATTGGCTCATTCAATCTGGCCCCCTAATCATCTCCCAGTGTAATTGGCTCATTCATTCCCTCACTCTCCACCTCAAGCTGGTGTGTGGTGTGCGTTCTGGCGTATAATGGCTGCCGTGCATCACCCAGGTGGGAGCTACACATTGGTGGTGGTTAGTGAGGTCCCCACTTCACTGTAAAGCACTTTGAGTGCCTTGATAAAGCGCTATGTAATGCAAGTTGTTGTTAAGATGTAATAAGATGTTCAAGGACAACATTAAATAAGCCCTATGCAAGTCTGGTTATTCCTTCGCTGTTTCTGGGTTTTTGCCTGATTTTGGCTCGCATTTTTCACGACATAGCTCCCCCTGCAGCTTAGGTAGCAAGTGACTGCTACGCTAAACCCCCACTAGCTAGCGAGCTAGCCATCAAGAAACCAAGCTAAACACATACAGGGCTCAAAATAAAACGGTCGAGCAAACACATTGTTCAAGAGACTATCAAACATTACACATTACAAAAACGAAGTTCACCCAAGGGTAGGCTACTTACAATTTCAGCAGCAACAAAGCCAAGTCGGAGTCCGTTTTGCAGTCTTCTTAGAAACTACAATCTTACTACATTTTTCGAGGCCTTCTGCCGAGTCACATCCGGATTTCTTCGGTCCGGGACCAGAAAGTTGCATATTCGTTTTTTCCGTGGAGAAGCACTAGGAGGAGACGAAGCACCCACCACACGACCCAGAAAGTGTTGTAGAACCATCAGAACGACTCTCAACCTGCATAATTAAGGTCTTTTTTGCTAAAATTGTTGCATAGGGCCTCTTTAAAATAGTATTTGTGGGGTTTGATTGACAGGTGCCAGATATGATGTTGGAGTTTGATTGACAGGTGCCAGATATGATGTTGGGGTTTGATTGACAGGTGTCAGATATGATGTTGGGTTTCGATGCTTGAGTGACAGGTGTCAGATATGATGATGGGTTTTGATGTTTGAGTGACAGGTGTCAGGGTGGTTTATAAATATTGGTGGCTGACATCTTTCCTCTCACTGCTGATGGCTAATATGTGTGTGTGTGTGTGTGTGTTTGTGTCAAAGTGTGTGACATACTTCCCTAACATGGTACTTCTTTTCTTATAGCTAGGATGCAAATAATGAAAATTGTGCACTTCTGGATAAGTTTTTGATTTTTGGCAGGGTGTTAGGTATAGGCCTAAGGTTTTCAATGGATACAAGTTGGGGCGGCCCCCCTAGTGGCAGTTATCCATAAAATCCAAAATGGCCCCCGCCGAAAAGAGAAAAGGTTATATCTCAGCTTCCTTTAGTCTTAAATTGTTGTATAATGTACTTTTTCTACTTTGTTTGATACAAGGAATCCAATTTTGATATGTTCTTCTTGTTTTAAGTCCATTTCCATGTAGTATTATAGTCATATTTAGCTCATAAACTGTCAATATCTCTGAAAAAGTCACATTGAAATACTCCGGTCCCTAGACCCATATTTTTACCTCCACAAGGTATGCTTTTTTTTGTTGATTGGACAGGTCACTATCACTATAGTGTCAAAAATCACATGTTGTGACCAAAAGGACCATTGTTGAGGCCTTAAATAAACACAACTTCAGAACTATGCCACAGTGAAAAGTTATATTAGGCTTTTCACCATGTTAAGGATCAATATCTTCATCATTACAGCCTCCCTCACACTTGCACAATGTGGTACAGCAAAGTCCAGCTCAGTGGCACTTACAGTTGCCCATACAGGCAACCACACAGCTACAGTTGAGGAGGAGTGAGCATCCCTTGCTGGCATCTTCCAGATCTGTCCAATATGGCACCCAGACTTTGGTTCTGTCATTCCATTCCCAACCCCACTCATGGGGTCTGGAATCTCTGGAGTTTTGGAGAGGACTCCGTCAGACCCGTCAACCTGACTCCGCCAGATGGATTGCTTCGCATTTGCTCCGCATATCCATCTGGGAACTTTCCGTTGGAGAATGTTTGGGAAACGGGTGAAAATACTGGTTTGCTGATTGGATAAACCATCTGTCTATCACCACCTATGTTGGTCAGTCCAAATCAACCAATCAGATAAACGAAGTTCTTCTAATGCCATCTTTTAACATACAAGTTAGATAAGTAGCTAGCGTTAATGTTTTTAAACTTACTATTTGTATGTGACATGAACCTCATCAATGACAATACCCCACCAAGTTTTAATGGTAGGCTACACGTCTGAAGAAAGCATATTCCTTCTCGTTAAGTAACTAAGATTCAGTGCTACCAAACACTAACTTGAATTGGCCGTGGAGGATGTCAGACCCTCATTCTGATCACCAAGACCCAACCAGCCTCACACTGGAATCAGTGCACATGCAAGTTCTCAAATGCTGGACCCATCATGCCTTATTCCAGCGTGGAAAGCGTGCCCTGCACACTGCAGCTTTTGTCTGGAAGCAGTCCCTCTCCAAAACTCCAGAGACTCCAGACCCCAGTGAGTGGGGTTGGGAATGGAATGACAGAACCAAAGTCTGGGTGCCATATTGGACAGATCTGGAAGATGCCAGCAAGGGATGCTCACTCCTCTTCAACTGTGGCTGTGTGGTTGCCTGTATGGGCAACTGTAAGTGCCACCGAGCTGGACTTTGCTGTACCACATTGTGCAAGTGTGAGGGAGGCTGTACTAATAATGATGAAAAGTGAAACCAAAAATCTTTGAATAAATACATAATGTTTAAGCAAAGTCCTTTTAGGCAAGTCCCTCCACTCGGCGGCCATATTGCAGTGCTTTTTGGGCACTCATCGGGCATCCATTTCGGCAGAAATGCGCGTGCGCAAGGCTTCACGACACCAATCTTACTCCAGCGGTGAGATCACAACACATGATTGGGAAGATGTCTTCACAACACAACATATGATTGGTTCAATGTATATCACAACACATGATTGGCACAATGTCTTCACAACACACCACATTATTGGCTCAATGTATTCACAACACAGCACGATTGGCTCAATGTATTCACATGTCGAGTTTTGCCGCGGAAGGGGTGTTATATGCGTAGACAACTGACATATTGCCGTTACAAACTAAGCCCATGCATTTCTATGGAGGATTTTTTGAGTGCTATGTCTCCTCATTAGAAAGTCTATGGTTTAAGTATGAATTGTTTTTTTGTGTTATTTGACTAAAATATAATATTGATCCTTAACATGGTGAAAAGCCTAATATACTGTAACTTTTCACTGTGGCATAATTCTGAATTTGTGTTTATTTAAGGCCTCAACAATGGTCCTTTTGGTCACAACATGTGATTTTTGACACTATAGTGATAATGACCTGTCCAATCAACAAAGAAAAGCATACCTTGGAGGTAAAATATGGGTCTAGGGACCTGAGTAATATTTCAATGTGACTTTTTTCAGAGATATTGACAGTTTATGAGCTAAATATGACTATGATACTAGATTTAAATGGACTTAAAATAAGCAGAACATATCAAAATTGGATTCCTTGTATCAAACTAAGAAGAGAAAATACATTATACAACAATTGAAGACTAAAGGAAGCTGAGATATAACCTTTTCTCTTTTCGCCAGGGGCCATTTTGGATTTTATGGATAACTGCCACTAGGGGGGCCACCCAACTTGTATCCATGGATTTTTGAAAACCTTAGGCCTATACCTAACACCCTGCCAAAAATCAAAAACTTATCCAGAAGTGCCCAATCTTCATGATTTTTCATATATTCCTTCCCAGCTATTACTACTGGTGGCTGACGTCTGTGTGTGTGAGGAAAGACTTAGGGTTGCCACTCTCCTTGACACAAAAGGGTTGAAGGCAAAGGATACTGTTAAAAATCTTGGTGTATTAATTGACAGTGATCTAAATTTCAACAGCCACATGAAAGCGATAACTAAATCAGCTTTTTACCACCTCAAAAATATTTTCAAACTCAGAGGGCTGATGTCAAAACATGACTTAGAAAAACTCATTCATGCATTTATCTCCAGCAGGGTTGATTACTGCAATGGACTGTTCACAGGCCTTCCTAAAAAGACTATTAAACAGCTTCAGGTGATACAAAATGCAGCAGCTAGGACTCTAACAAAAACTAAAAGAACTGACCACATTACTCCAATTCTTAAGTCCTTGCACTGGCTTCCAGTAAGTCACAGAATTGACTTTAAAGCACTATTGCTTGTTTATAAATCAGTAAATGGAGCAGGACCTAAATACTTGTCAGACATGCTTCAGCAGTACACACCTTCTCGTCCTCTCAGGTCCCAGGTGAAAAACCTGCTAGTAAAACCTACAGTTAGAACTAAACATGGTGAAGCAGCTTTTAGCTGCTATGTGGCTCAGCTGTGGAACCAACTTCCGGATGACATTAAAAAGGCCCCAACTGTAGCCAGTTTTAAATCTAGACTTAAGACCAAACTGTTCTCAGACGCTTTCTGCTAACTGTGCCGAGTTACAAATTCTGAATCTGCCTCGATAATTATTCTACTTTGTCTTTTATTACTTTTTTTACTACTTTTGCCTTTGTTTTTGCTTACTAATTATTCTTTATTTGTAAATGATTTTACCTTGTGTTTTATGTTTTCCTTTTATTATGATCTTTACCTTTTAACTATTCTTTGACTATATTGCCCTTCTATGCTTTTATTTGTTATTATCGTTTGGTTTTGTTTATGTAAAGCACATTGAATGACCTCTGTGTATGAAATGTGCTATATAAATAAACTTGACTTGACTTGACTTGACTTGACTTGTGTGTGTGTGTGTGTTTGTGTGTGTGTGTGTGTGTGTGTGTCTGAGTGAGTGTGTCTGTCTGAGTGTGTCATACTTCCCTGACATGGGACTTCTTTTCTCACTACTGACACTGCACAGTCAATATGAAACCTCCTCCAAGGAAACGAGCAAAGACACACACACACACACACACACACACACACACCTCACCAGAAAGACCCGAGGAGTCCAGTATTACTGGGTTATTGGCCAAGTATACTTATATACAAGGTTTTTTTTTTCTCCGCATTTTACTCATCTGGGGGTATTGTACCACACACACACACACACACCCGGAGCAGTGGGCAGCCCTTGATCCGATGCCCGGGGAGCGGTTGTGGGTTAGGTGCCTTGCTCAATGTGGATGTGTGGATTCGGATGTGAGAGCGCTGTTCACCCACATTTCCTACCAGTCAGGGATCGAAACCGCCACTCTTCGGTCACAAGTCAGATTCCCTAGCCAGTAGTCCACACATGCCCCCGGCACGGTTGTGTGTGGTTGTCTGGTGCTGTGCCATGACATGACCAGAGTACTGTTTGCATGGAGACCCAATGTGTTCTGTTTACAACTGGGTTAGCTGTTGGCTGTAACGTCGGTGTAAACCCTGTCTGGTTGTGTGTTCTGTTTATAACTGGGTTAGCTGTTGGCTGTAATGTCGGTGTAAAGCCTGTCTGGTTGTGTGTTTAGAACTGGGTTAGCTGTTGGCTGTAATGTCGGTGTAAACCCTGTCTGGTTGTGTGTTTCTAACTGGGTTAGCTGTTGGCTGTAATGTCGGTGTAAACCCTGTCTGGTTGTGTGTTCTGTTTAGAACTGGGTTAGCTGTTAGCTGTAATGTCGGTGTAAAGCCTGTCTGGTTGTGTGTTTAGAACTGGGTTAGCTGTTGGCTGTGATGTCGGTGTAAACCCTGTCTGGTTGTGTGTTTATAACTGGGTTAGCTGTTGGCTGTGATGTCGGTGTAAACCCAGTCTGGTTGTGTGTTTAGAACTGGGTTAGCTGTTGGCTGTGATGTCGGTGTAAACCCTGTCTGGTTGTGTGTTTATAACTGGGTTAGCTGTTGGCTGTGATTTCGGTGTAAACCCTGTCTGGTTGTGTGTTTATAACTGGGTTACCTGTTGGTGTGTGTGTGTGTAAACCCAGTCTTGTTGGAGTCAGCAGACCAACCATGAGAGTTGAGTCAGCGTGATTTATGCTCTAGAATGTGTAGCCTACTCTCTGGTGTTCTGATTGGTGCCACCTTTGTCCACTGTTCTGTGCCAGGCTATATAACCCTGTGCCACCATAGCATTCGTTATAAAACACAGCCTGCCTGTGCTGTTGCTCGTGTGAAAAACCCTGAACATTTCTCTGAATTCACACTTCGTTAAGTGATTGTTTTATTTGTTTATGTCACAACAAATCAATAAATCAACTGGTGATAAGTCATTACCCCATGGCGTT
This sequence comes from Alosa sapidissima, assembly GCF_018492685.1. Classification (NCBI taxonomy): domain Eukaryota; kingdom Metazoa; phylum Chordata; class Actinopteri; order Clupeiformes; family Clupeidae; genus Alosa; species Alosa sapidissima. Next base: position 31,156,907 of record NC_055978.1, on the reverse strand, counting down.
CATTATGTATCCTGGGTGGGGATCAACAGTAGGCCTCATTCTCATGGTCGTTTTCTCTTTAACAATGTCACACATTCAGTTGATTCATTGAGAACCCTCTGACCTCATATCACCTCGCCTCGCGCCTACTGCAGAATAATAGCCCCCCCCCCCCCCTTAGCACAATATGAATGAACGGCGAGTTCCATTCGTACGGCGACAGGCGACTACAGCTTCAAAATCTCTGCTTGAGCCGCTGGGATGCGCTCTCCCATTCTGAATTGCATTCAGCCAGACGAGACGGGTCAAACCGGGTCGAACTTCATGGGCCAAACATTACACACATACGTAACGCAACATCCAGCAGTAGGCTACACGCATCATGAGATGCAACGCGTAGCCTATCCCAGTTCCCGCAGTCATTCTGGGAACTGTAGTGAAACGCGACAGAGAGATCGCTACATTTAGTTCTGTTGTGACAAACAATCAACAATATAAATGATATAAAGGCTCCGCTGCACAGCAAACTTACACTATCAAACGCGGGTGAAATGTTATGGCGATCAGAATACAGTATTTTTTAGTAGCGACGGTACTATCCACAGCGGACTACACAGTTGATGAGGACTGTGATGAGGTCATTGTTCGATTGAACATGCGCAGTGGACACATCTGGAAGTGCCTCGCAGAAGGGGGAGTTGATATCTAGAGGTAAAAACGCCACATACTGCAGCTAAATGTGACATAGCATAAATTCTACTGTAAACTCTATCGGTCTGTTGGTTGTCATGTAAGCTGAGATTTTCAACTGAAGGTTCATGTTTTTTGGTAGTTTTCAAATGGAAGTAACTGACCATGACTTTGAACTGCCCCATTGTTGGGCAAGCGTTAAATGATCTGTGAGAGTTTCAACTCGCCATGAGTCCAATCTACCGGTGTCCGTGACACGCTGCGCAGCCGTTTGCGGATGTATGTTACAGAAATAATTTCTCATGTCTTTATTTAACACAAGAACAGGTGGTGGTGTCTGAAAAATTGTTAGAGCCTCAGACTTTGACTTGGTGTTGAACACGAGTAACGTTACTGAATCTGTCAGACTACATGTGTCACACAGAGCTATCATGTTAGATCTTACATGTGTGTCGTTAACTCCTACATTATGAGTTTTCTCACTATCGTGTTAGTTTCTGTCAACAGGTTATGTACAGCCATATCGGAGCAGTGGTTGTCTTTATACTTAAAGCACATACGTCTTTTTACATCCTTGTGTGTGTGTGTGTGTGTGTGTGTGTGAGCCAGCCAGCCTGAGCCCACTGTCTACCGCTTGCGTTTGGCAGTCTGCGTTGATGCTAGCACAGGCTAGGCGGCTAGCCTCCAGTCGAGTCGGACTGCAGCGTGGAGGCAAGCGACCCCCCCAGGCGCTGGTCGGTAGTTGCACTGTCAGTATTCACCAGATAGTTCAGTCGTCGCCGTGACGGGCTGGAATCTCTCGCTCGCTCGGAGGAGTGACTTGAGCGTTGGAGCTAACCAGCCGTGAGATAGAGGCTCAGCTCTAGGAGGGTCACTTTTCTGCTTGAGAACGGAGGAAAGTCGGCTGCTGAATTGAAACATTTTTCCATTTCGGACTTATTTGGGCGAGCCAGCGGTACCGTCAAGAGACTGCAGTCATTTTCTTGTACTGCATCGCTCGTGTGAAACAAACTCGACTACTGGAAGTGAAAGGAAGCATTAAACTTGAGGCAGAAGAGACTGGAAGTGGTCAGAATAGGATATTAGTGACAAGATAGAGGAACTCATTTTTCGACATCGACTAATTATCGTTGAAACGGTTCAGAGGAAATTTGCTTAAAACTGTTAATGCTGTTTTGGAACGTAACCTATTAAAATCTTCGGACTAAGACTGCCAAAGCACACTGTCAGCATGGGGTTCGTTGCTTTGTAGAGTGTGTGCTTTTAAAGCCATTTTGGACGTTATTAGAAATATTTTATTGCGGAATATTGCATTACTTCTTCTGACAATCTGGTCGACTTCACTCGCTTTGTTGACAGCGAAGAATGGATTTATAGCCTACACGAAAGGTAACTTGTATGTATAACCTAGGCTACTTTTGTCGATGTCACTGGATAGCCCACTAAGTTGTAGGTTGGAATAATCAGCTGATTTCAGAATTGCAGTAGTCTACTGTGAGTTCAACATTACACTTAAGTGTATCGCTTTTAGCTAGTTGTGAAATGAGTTTTGTACGGATTTCCGTGTGCATGGTGATATCCGTGCTGAGGTTTTGACAAATTACAGAACTTTGTAGGAGCAGCGGACGGATCTTGCTGCAATGTTAATTCACAACGTCGCAATCATTGATTGTGACCAAACCAAGGTTACTTTGTATCAATACATCCTCTTTGGGAAGATTACTGATTAGTGGACTGGATACTGTTAATGTGATTGTAACGAACTGCCTAATGTTAGTTCTTCACTAAGCTCAAATAATGATACGCTGTAATTGTCGATCATGTTGGTGGTATATGATTTAAGTTAAGCTGATGAAGAGGCTTGATTATAGCTGTTTCGACTGCATTGAGCAAAGTTGATTTGACGTCACAGCGAGATGGGGCGCTTTTGGCGCTAATCCAAATGTAGCTGCTAGCGCGATATCGCTGTGGAACTCGGGGCTTCATGATATTCATCCGCAGCGTTCTTCTCTGATTTCCCGGCTTTTGCTAGTCTTTTATGCCGAGGAAGCTAACGTTAGCCACCTTGAATGTTAACGTCAAGGAACTTTTTATGATATCAACTTTTGCTAAATGAACTTATAACTTTTAGCGACATATTCAATGTTTAACTCCGAGACTATGTAGTGACTGTTTGAGACATCGAAGAACCTCAGATAAATCCGCTAATGTTAGCTAACGTTAGATATCGCTTGTTTGACAGCTCCGTTTTGAAGAAACATTTTGTAACAGATATAAATTTGGCTAGCTTGATAAATTACGTTGGGTTGACACTTGACAACCACTTCGAAATAGCGTTCTAGATAATGTTGATGTCTTACCGTATACCACTCGCAATTGTTTTACATACATGTATACCAATGAGAAGCAGTTATTAACGTTAGTTGAGTAGGCAGGAATATAGCTCGTAGTAAGTTATGAACTCCGAAGCTTCTGCTATGGCTCGAGGCATGTAAAGTTAACCGGCTAACGATACTAGTGAGATGGCAAGCTAACTCCTGTCGAACCAGGCATAACGTTTGGCTTTACTGTTCGCTGCTGGTAACGTTTTTCAGCTGACAAAAAAGCTAGTAATGGACGGGCAATCTGCCCTAGCTCACATTTTAACTCTTTGACGGTTTTCCTTAAAGCGCTTAAATTGACGTTAACATTGTGAAAGTGGTGACTCGGTAAGAGCTGGTTATCAGCAGTGTCATGTCATGCCGAGCAGCGGAGCTCCTGTATGAAAATAACGAATATCCACGGTTGACCGTGACAATGTTTCCTAATGATGGTAATAAAATATGTTCATTGTTTCAGCTTTTAGTCAGAAGTGGCGTCAGACCCAATTGTGGGGTCAGATGCTCATAGTGTTCTAACATGCATGACGACAACTAACGAGCTATTAGTGGTGCCGTGTGGTTTAAGTTCTCACTATTTATGTTTCTTAGCTGTGAACTGAATCACTATAACCACTATCTTTACATCTTCCTGCCAACGAGTCTTGTCGTGTTTTAAAACGAACTCTTGTCTCTTTTCCCTTGTAGTGTGCTTGGCCCTGGGATTGGGTCTCTCTGCCAGGCTCTCCCCGGCTCAGTAGCGGTCCGTATCGTACAGCACAGGACGCCCCCACCTGCCCCGCCGCCTTCCCCTCTCTTTTCTCCCTTATGTTCAATGACGGCTGTCCAGGGGAAGCTGCAGGATGGATGGTGCGGATGTGACCGTCTCGCCGTCTCTCCTTCCGTGCTCGCGAGTTTGTGACTGTGTTCACTTCTTCTCCATCTACAAGAGAGTGCCCCCCCCACCCCCCCATCAGGGCCTCCGGACCTCACTGTTGCGCCCGCAGCAGGAACTGTAGCTGTTGATAGGCTCTCTAGTCAGAGCAGTGCCGGCTCCGCAGGTGGCTCTCCTCACATGAGCCGCTGTGCGCACACCTGGAGTCTGTCTCCGTGGTTACGGCCCAGCATCCTGGAGTTGGAGTGGAGCACAGGTGCTGCGTCTTCGCCGCGAGCTTTGCTGAGTTGGGGTTCACGTTTGGGGTTTGGTTGTTCTAATTTATTTGTACTGCATTTCTTTTGCGCTTGATACACACAAACGGTTCTGCAAGATGTCGGAAGACGCCAACACCAAAGAGGTGACGTTCCTGGTCCCGCCACCACCCAGGCCGCTGAACGGTACCGGGTCGGACTCCCGGGTGGGCGAGAAGGTGGGGTCGGGCCCGGAGGTGCGGCGGCGGCGCCACACGATGGAGCGCGACATGAAGACGGAGCAGCACCGTTTCTTCCGCCGCAGCGTCATCTGCGACTCGACAGCCGCCTGCGTCGTGGCGCCGCCGCCCGACTGTGAGCCGACGCCCCCGGGGCCCCTCGAGCCCCGCACCACCCCGCAGCTCGTCGAGGAGCAGGTGGAGGACGTGGTCACCACGGCGACGGCCGTCAAGGTGAGCGAGAAGAGGCCCAGTGAGCTGGACGCGCGTCTGGACTCCCAGAGTTCCCCAGGGCAGAAGGACGGCGGCGGCGCGTGTCTGAGCGATGCGAAGGAAGCGACCGACACGACGGACGAGCCCGCGGCAGCGCTGGTGACCGCAGCGGAACAGGAGAGCGCCGAGAAGCGTAGCGAGGAGGAGGAGCGCGGTGCAGCGAAGGCTCGGGCAGAAGCAGAACAGCGCGAGGCCGCCGAGAAGAAGCAGCAGGACGATAA
>NC_055978.1:31142020-31144520 GCF_018492685.1 Alosa sapidissima | reverse complement strand
AGTCATTTGTAAAGTTTGGGGTGAGTCCCGGTTGCCCCTCCCCCGACCCTCTGTGTTTCTGTCTGTCTGTGTCTGTGTGTGTGTGTGTGTCTGTGTGTGTGAGGGAGTCCAAACCAGAAGGGTTAAAATGGAGTTCTCAAGGCCTCATCGTGTCTGTGGAGTGGTGTGTGTGTGAGTGAAGAGTGTGTTCTCACCATCTTGCTATCTTCAGCGCTTAAAGTTCTCAAGCACTGTGCCGGAATTCAGATGTGGGCCAATTTGAAAATACATAATTATACATTAGCCTTCTCAGAAAATTTCAGATAACTTCAGAGTGGTGTGTGTGTGTGACTTCAGATGACTTCAGAGTGGTGTGTGTGTGTGTGACTTCAGATGACTTCAGAGTGGTGTGTGTGTGTGTGTGTGTGTGTGTGTGTGTGACTTCAGATGACTTCAGACGCAGACATGGCTCTTTCTTTCTGCCTTCATCCCTGCACGCAGCGGCACGCTGCAAAAGTGCAACATACGTGTAGATTATTTTTACAGTGTTGGAATGCCTAACTTGTTTAATAAAGGAGTGTTAAGCCTCACAAGGCCTTTTCACACAGAGATCACGCTAAATTTGCGGGAAGAGGAGACGTCTTTTTGCCGCAACGTGTGTCTGAAAACGAGAGGAAAATTTGCCGGCCTGCTGATCTGTTCACATGCGGCACATGCGGCATTTTGGGGGAGGCAGGATCAGCTAGCAAATTAAAATGTGACGTGCAACAGGGGGCGTGTAGAGTGATAGTTGTAGGCCTTATTATGCGTGGGCCTTCAGATGCAGCAGGTGTGTGATTTCCAAAACCATGGCAGGAGAACCGACTGCACTTTGGTTAGCTTGCATTTGCTTTGCTGTTGCTTAGAATGTTAGATTCTTGCGATAGATGTCTTCAGACAATAAAAAGTAATTTGGAAGGGAAATTGAAGAGAAGAGTTGCCCCCTGCGTTGGCCGTGATTCCCCTTTGAAAATCAGAGGTTCACAGGCTACTGTGGCCTTGGTCAGTGGCGCCGCCCACCAGCCATAATCCTGTACGCACTGTGCGTAGCCTACAATTTATTCATGAAATCATTCAATATTACAACAATAAAAATAGCTTGTGTACTGTCTTCATTGAAACATGCTTCGCGCACAAATGATAGCCTAGGGCAAAGAGAATTGACATCTCAACATAAGGATACATTAGAAAATGATGATTGGTGTAAACTTTGTCACACGACGTAATAAAGCAGTTCTGGTGCTTAAAAAACGCAATGTTCCATTCAGTCATAAATCACTCAAGCGTAGGCCTAGTGCTAGTCATGAAAAGAAAAAATTTTTCAGGTGTTAAACAGTAGGCCTAGGCGCACTGTTAGCAGTTATGCCGAAGGCAGAGATTATTAGGCATTGCATCCTGTCACTCTGTTTTGGAACATCGCAGTTCAAGTTGATAAGATTCAGTTAATGCGAGTATGGGTTGTCTCAAAGTTTGGGACAACCAAACAGCATAGGCAAAGGCAAATCCTAATTACGTGGGATGCTCCCTCTCTCTCTCTCTCTCTTCTCTCTCCTCTCTCTCTCTCTCTCTCTCTCTCCTCTCTCTCTCTCTCTCTCTCTCTCTCTCTCTCTCTCCCCTCTCTCTCCTCCCCCCCCCTCCCCTCTCTCTCTCTCCCCCCCCCCCTCCCCTCTGTCTGTCCCCCCCCCCCCCCACACACACACACACACACACACACACTCTCCTCGTCAGCAGATGAATTGGATTTGTCTGAGGTTCTGAGTTTCCAGCCGTTGGGGCTAATTGAGAGTCTGTGGAGGGTGAATGCCTCTTCCTGCGGTCGTTCTGTTAGACTCTCCGTTAGTTCTGTTAGTCCCTGACCTGGGGTTGTTCTGGGTCTTAGTTCTGTTGGCCTGTAGTTGTGTTGGCCTGTAGTTGTGTTGGCCGGTGATTGTGTTGGCCTGTAGTTGTATAGTTGTGTTGGCCTGTAGTTGTATAGTTGTGTTGGCCTGTAGTTGTGTTGGCCTGTAGTTGTGTTGGCCTGTAGTTGTGTTGGCCTGTAGTTGTGTTGGCCTGTAGTTGTGTTGGCCTGAAGTTGTGTTGGCCTGTAGTTGTGTTGGCCTGTAGTTGTGTTGGCCTGTAGTTGTGTTGGCCTGTAGTTGTGTTGGCCTGTAGTTGTGTTGGCCTGTAGTTGTGTTGGCCTGTAGTTGTGTTGGCCTGTAGTTGTGTTGTTGTGTTGGCCTGTAGTTGTGTTGGCCTGTAGCTGTGTTGGCCTGTAGTTGTGTTGGCCTGTAGTTGTGTAGTTGTGTAGTTGCTGCTTGTGTGGTTTGTCACCCCTTATCTCCCCATTTCACACTTTCACTTTATCTTTCTTATTTGGTGATATGTGCTCCCTCTCTTCTCCTCTCCTCTCCTCTTTTCTTTTCTCTCCTCTCATCTCCTCTCCTCTCCTCTTTTCTCTCTCCTCTCCTCTGTTTCTCTCCTCTCCTCTCCTCTTTTCTGTCCT
>NC_055978.1:31126241-31133741 GCF_018492685.1 Alosa sapidissima | reverse complement strand
TAATTAGTCGACCCCTTGTGTGTGTGTGTGTGTGTGTGTGTGAGGAGAACGGAAGGTGGTACATCTGGGTGATGGCGTCGGGTATATGTTAGCATGTTTGATGTATTTCCACTCACATACAACTGCTGAACAACGCCGACACAGTGTCGTCTTATCCACCACTGTCCCGCCTGTACTACTGTAACTGACTGGGAAACCGAAGTTTTCTCAAACTTGCGATCGAGGCCAGTGAGTCCTCTAACTCTAGTGGGTTACCACCACTCACCATACTCATCGTTAGTGCTGCTATCTCTGACTGACTCACTCGACCGTCGACCTGACAAAAAACTGTACCATAGGCGCCAATCAGAGCTTGAGAGGCGGAGCTACAGATTTGGTGCTCTTAAAGAGCTCTCGTAACTTTCCTAACTAATTATATAATAACTAGGATTCCGCACGCGAGTTTAATATGTTATAGCGTGTATTCCTAACTAATTATATAATAACTAGAATTCCGCATGTGAGTTTTTATGTGTTATAGCGTGTATTCCCTGTGTAAATTCATGCACCGAAATGTGACGCCCCTACCGTTTTCAGTTCCGTATGAATACATGCACCGTTCCACCCCTTGTGTGTGTGTATGTGAATAATTTGAACTGGTGGCTTAATCAAGAGCGTTCTGTCTGCTGACGGGATTGACCACAGCGAGTGACCCTATGGACTCACTCACTCAAAGACACACACACACACATGCATACTTCTCTCTCACACGCAGCTTATGAATGCTGATAATCCTGTTACATCAACAGCCTCAAAGCTGCTCCACTGGAGCCTCAGCTTCCTCCTCCTCTCTCTCTCTCTCTCTCTCTATTTTCCCTCCCTCTGACACACTCTCTCTTTCTCCCTCCTTTCGTCCTTGCCTCTTTTTCCTCTCTATGTTGTTTGTCATTCTGCTTTTTTTTTTTCTCTCTCCCTTCTGCACCTTATCAGCAGAGAATTGTTTTAAGTGTGTAAGTATATATACTTTTTTGATCCCGTGAGGGAAATTTGGTCTCTGCATTTAACCCAATCCGTGAATTAGTGAAACACACTCAGCACACAGTGAACACACAGTGAGGTGAAGCACACACTAATCCCGGCGCAGTGAGCTGCCTGCTACAACGGCGGTGCTCGGGGAGCAGTGAGGGGTTGGGTGCCTTGCTCAAGGGCACTTCAGCCGCGGCCCACTGGTCGGGGCTCGAACCAGCAACCCTCCGGTTACAGGTCCGAAGTGCTAACCAGTGGGCCACGGCTGCCCATACAAAAGCAACGTGCCCCGTGTGAGTTTCACCTCCTTCCATCTCTGTCTCCCCCCCCCCCTTTCTCTTTCACTCTCTCTCCTCATCCCTTTCCCAGTCCCTCTTCATCCCTCTCTCTCTTTCTCTCCCTCCCTTCCTCTCTCTCTTTCTCTCCCTCCCTTCCTCTCTCTCTATCCCCCTTTCTCGTCAGCCCCTCTGTCACCAGGCACAGTTGGCTATAAATAGGGAGCTCTGGTAATGTGAACCAGCACCCAAAATCTACACCTCACATGACAGGCATTCACACTGCTCACACGCGCACACACACACACACACACCCCTACACACACACACACACACACACACACACACACACAACCCCCTACACACATACATACACACACACACACAGTAATAATATTCTCTTACTTCTGCACTCAAGAGAGGAAATGTAGTTTCCTGTTGATGCCTGCCTGCATTGCTAAGTTGTGTGTGTGTGTGTGTGTGTGTGTGTGTCTGTGTGTGCATGTGTGTCTGTGTGTGTGTGCGGGCGCGTGTTTGTGTCATGAACCGTTTTGCCTTCTACACAACGACAGCACAATAGATTCGACCGCGCACATAATGAACGGTTGCCCAACATATAAAGCACTCTACATAGCCCGACACGATCGCATTGTCGATATTACAACCAACGAACTACGCAGAGTATATGGACAAAGTGTAATACACACAAACAAAAAAATACAATTGAACTGGTTCACACACTTGAATGACAACTCTCTAGAAAGTGTTCTCAGAGACTCTCCAAACACTCCTGATGTTGTTGTTCTTGATCTTTTAAAAACTGTTGTGATTCTGGAAGTGGGTTGTTGCTTTGACGTGCACATGACATGTCATGGACCTGTGTTTCTCAGAAATTTTTTTAAAATACCAGCCATTAACTCATGCTCTTTCAGTAGGTGGTTATAGCACAAAAATGGTTGTACTTATTTATGGTAGCCTTGGACATGTTCATAGACTCTGCGTTAGAGGATTGCAAATTGCTGGACTTAACAAGACAAAATCTAAGCAAATAGCCAAATACTGCTCTGTATCGGCCATCATAGGCAGTCTGCATGTATGGAGAAGGCTGTGCCATCTCTACCCCTGATAATATGTATTTTTCCACTGATTTAGCTGATAATATGTATTTATCCTGATTGAGCTGTAAAGCTGTAAGCACTTGCACAGTGTTTGTGTTGCTGTGTGAGACACAAATGGGCTCTTTATTAATATTTGGAATGCTGTGTTGTTGTAATCAGTATTGGTCATCCCAAATAAATTAATTAAATGTGTGTGCGTGTGCGCGTGCGCGTGCGTGTGTGTCTCTGTGTGTGTGTGTGTGTGTACTTCTGCATTCCACACTCACACACACACACACTAGGGCTGTAACGATATACGATTCGAAACTGAAATCGCAACATTCATATCAACGATACTGTGTTGCGGTGTGAAAAGGCAGAATCGCGACACACATTTCTAGTGTTTCACGCAGTGCTTTGCATCTTACGCGGCCGCAAAAGCAACCCACACCGCTTTACTTATCGGTAGCCTACGTTGTCCAAAACCAAAGAAAAAAAATAAAAATAATTTCATACCTCTCCTTGCTTTCATTGTAGACTATGTGTGCAATTTTACCAAACAGTAAAGAAGTAAACCCCCTCTCCTTGCCCCGCTCTCTCTCACTCTCCCTCCCTCTCCTGCTCAATGAACACGCGCAACTTGAATAAAACATTCACAATCGTGAAAGCAAGGACGCATAGAAGACGACTAGCTAAATTACTATTAAATCTGCTTAGCATCATTAGCATGCTGCACATATTTGTTTAAAACTCTTGCATTGAAGTTGACTGATCATCTCAATACCAACGTTTCCCAAAAGGGCCTGTCCCAAGGAGAACAAGTATTAGCTTGAAACTTAACCACACATGGGAAGACAGTCCAATCAGTAGACTATGATGGGCTAAGCTAGCCAACTATGCTACTTTGTTTACAATATTTTGAGGCTTCAACCAGACAGCTGAATTAAAGAGGTAGAGTTGTAATAAAAAATAGCAGGCCTAGGCTATAGGCTAATCTGCATAAAGTGTGCTGTCATAAATATCAGTCATTCAGAAAATTATTTTTATATCAGGATATTAGATAGATAGATAGATAGATAGATAGATAGATAGATAGATACTTTATTGATCCCCAGGGGAAATTCAAGGTCTCAGCAGCATACATACAACACAAACACATTCTTTAAATTTAAATGAAAAATAATAGATATATTATATTGTTATCCTCTGGTGTTCTAAGGGAGGCTATTAAAATGTTGTTTAATAAAATGTCTAGCCCCCCCCCCCCCAAAAAAAAAAGAAGAAAAATCGAGATTCGTATCGAACCGTGGGTCAAAAATCGTGATACACCAGCCTCACAATTCGGTTTGTATCGTTACAGCCCTAACACACACACACACACTCACACACATAAACAAGGACAAGCACAAAGTGCTCTTAACGTTCTGATAGGAAAGTGAATCCCATGGTGACCTGCAGATTACTCCATGTCAATCAGTACAACACACACACACTCACGCACTCTCACATACACACACACACACACACACACACACACACACACACACACCCCACAGGGTGCATCTGGCTGCCGAGCGGAACACTGCAGAGGTGCAACACTCATCACGTTCTCACACACACACACAGTGCCTACCACGACAAGCTTCCCCTTTACCGCAAAAGAATGGCATTGTGTAAGTGGGTCAGGACCGTCTGAATAACATCCTCCTAAACACACACACACACACACACACACACACACTCACTCACTCACTCACTCACTCACTCAGGCACATACATACATACACACACACTCACTCAGGCACATACATACACACACACTCACTCAGGCACATACATACACACACACTCACTCAGACACACACACACACACACACACACACAGGCATTCACAATCAAACCACCCTAAAGGCTTCTACATACCTGACGCACCCGACCGGTAGCACGACAATGTGACGTCAAAATGACGTAGATCTCTCTGGCGCGCCAGGGTTTTGGCCGTGTAGCGCGAGGTAGCGCACCACTCATTTTTTTTCAGACGAGCGCGACAAGGTGGAAACGGGAAGATGGACTAGTTCGAGGGCAAGCGAGTTGCAGTGTTTTGTTAGTCGTGAATTTGTAATAGTTTGCTGGATAAGTTAACAAAGTTACCAGTGAGAGTTGCAAGACATGGAATTAAGAGGAAAGAATAGAAACAATTTATTTTCAAACAAAGGATATCTATTAAGGCCTGAACAAAATCTCTTTCCACTTCAGGAAATTACACAAACTCAGCCAGCTGCTAGCTAGCTAACTAAACTGTTTAAATTATTAAAATTTCCCTCGGGATGACTAAAGTACCTATCTATATATCCATCTATCTATCTATCTATCTATCTATCTATCTACCTGTGCACACACCTTGGAAACTACATGATAATGATGATAGTTGTGAATAGTAGCAACCAAAGTCTGAAGTACCATCACAGAGGCTAGCTACTGGTGTCTCTTACTGCAGCTTCTTCTGCTGTGTAAGTAGTTAATGTTAGTGTTTTCACAACAGCGACACCTCTGTTCAGGAGAATATTGCAACTAGTGTTGCGACCACCACGCGCGAGTATAAATGGTTACGGCGCTTCTGTGACGTCACATTGTCGCGCTACTGGTCGGGTGCGTCGAGTATGTGGGACGTTTAAAAACAGACACACACATGCACACGCAGTTTACACCTTGGGTTGAGACTGCTGTGTGGGTGAAAGTGTGTTTGCTGGTAAACTGCTTCCTGTGTGTGTGTGCGTGTGCGTGCGCGTGTGCGTGCGTGTGCGCGTGCGCGTGTGCGCGTGCATGTGTGTGTGTGTGTGTGTGTGCTGTGTGTGTGCTGATTGAGATGCGTCTTAGTAGCTCTCAGAATGTGGCGGCTCATCTATGCCAAAGGGTCCAAACACACACACACACACACACACACACACACACACACATCCTCACACATCCTCTTAGAGTACACCCGCACGCATGATCACTTACAGACAAATGCATACTACACACACAGTGGGATGCAAACCATTCAGACTGACACACATACACACCTCTGTTGGTGAGTTCCCATGATCCTCTAGTGCTGACAGACACACACACATACACACACACACACACACACAGTGAAAGCAAAGTGGTCGGAATGCCATCAACTTACACACACATACACACACACACGCCAACTTTCTGTTCACACAAATAAATAAATCTATAAATATATAAAATATATAAATATGCATCTCAAAATATTAGACTAATTAGATTTGTTTGCTTTAATCTTAATTATGCTAAACTTGATGATTAAAGTCCATAACTCATGGAAATCAAAAGTCCGGTATATCAAAATACTAGAATAAAGAATTTATAATCCCGAAATGTCAACATGAGAAGAGCTGTAATCAGCTAATTACAGTAAATCAAAATACCAGCAATGGTTTCCTTTAATCTCTCAGTCTGGGCAGGGCACTGGACTTTTCCACGATATTCTACTTTTCTGAGGATGATGCACCTGTATGTTCTCTCACTCATACAACACGACCAGTTAAACATGCGTGTGTGTGTGTGTCTCTCTCTCTCTCTCTCTCTCTCTCATACGAGGGGACACGACCAGTTAAACATGCGTGTGTGTGTGTCTCTCTCACTCATACGAGGGGACACAACCAGTTAGCGTGCCTGTGTCTCGCTCTCAGCAGATTCGTCACCGCTGAAGTCAAATTATGCTGGTGCTTCTACATCAACTGCTAGCGATCAGGAACTGTCAGGAATTTTGCGAACACAGAAGCATGACGGCCTAGAGTGACCACGAGACGCGAGGGAACACGGATGTGTTTTCCATTTGGGGAACGTTCTAATCGATTGCGGACGTGAACAGACAGCTACAGACACAGAGAGCATAGTAGGCCTACTTTCACTTTCTAGAGTGCGCATTCATTATGTGAAAGATGTTTTACAGCAAAACGGTGTTCAAATATTACCAAATTTATCATGACAAACACTAACTCCTATTAGAAAGTCAAAACCGAAATCATGTAAGTGAGGACTATGTTAGGTGTTGTTCTCATTGACGCCTGTGATAAGGAAAATGCTTATCATCGAGGATTTTGTTCTTAATTGATTTCGGTTTGTAAAATGTACCCCCCCCCCAAAAAAAATGTATTAATCCCCCGTAAACTGTATAAATCCCTCTATGTGAAGCGCTGAAGGGGGACCTTAAGCCTTCTACTTCAACAGTATATTACACAATAGGCCTACTGACAACCACATGGCCACAAGTTGGTTCAATATTGCAAACAACTCATCTATATTATATTTTACCACGTCTGCTCGCAGACCACTTGGGATAGCTTGCGGACCACCAGTGGTTCCCGGACCACACTTTGAGAAACACGGATCTAGTAGGGCACATATGGTCTAATGATGAGCGTTTAACTAAACTGAAGAGTTATATTGTGCACACACACACACACACACACACACACACACACACACACACACACACACACACACACACACACAGAGAGAGTGAGATGCCACTGGACCACTGAGGGCATCCTGGCAGTCCGCAGTCAGTCCGCGTTTTCATTTATTCATTATAGGGGAGTTCAATAGCATGTTATTATTATCTTGATATCCACGTCAAAGATATAAAAATAAAAATAATGGAGGATTTATGATAGTTAAGCATAAGTTAAGCTACTTAAGCATAAATTAAGTATAAGTTAAGCTAGTTAAGTGTAAGTTATGCTGTGTGTGTGTGTGCGCTGCAGTTCCATATCTGTGTGTGTGTGTGTGTGTGCGCGTGTGCGTGCGTGTATGTGTGCGTGCTGCAGTTCCATATCTGTGTGTGTGTGTGTGTGTGCTGCAGTTCCATATCTGTGTGTTTTTGTGTGTGTGTGTGTGTGTGTGTGTGCTGCAGTTCAATATCTGCCTGACAGAAAAAATCTGTTTGGTGCTGTGGAACTTCTGGGTAGAGACGTCCGCCGCCCCATGTGAAATGTAACTGCAGTACTGTGTGTGTGTGTGACATTACTGCACAGCAATTCCAGAGGAGGTAAGTGAAGAGAGCTCTGCAAGCAAGGGGAACTGTGTGTGTGTAGCTTGTATTTCAG
>NC_055978.1:31113741-31121241 GCF_018492685.1 Alosa sapidissima | reverse complement strand
TGAGAAGTGCGGTAGGATGTGTGTGTGTGTATGTATGAGAAGTGCGGTAGGATGTGTGTGTGTGTGTGTGTGTGTGTGTGTATATGAGAAGTGCGGTAGGATGTTGTGTGTGTGTGTGTGTGTGTGTATATGAGAAGTGCAGTATGATGTGGTGTGTGTGTGTGTATATATATGAGAAGTGCAGTAGGATGTTGTGTGTATAGGAGTGGACTAGTCCCCCCCTTGTCTTTCCTCTCAGCATGAGTGTTCCAAACAAAAGAAACGTTTCAATCCTCCACCCTCTCCCTTGAACACACACACACACACACACACACACACACACACACACACACACACACACACACACACCCTGCCCATGGTGCTTCTGCTGAGGGTGGCCTCCCTTAATCAGTGCCATGTGTGTGTCAGAGTCTAAGTGCTGTGTGTGTGTGTGTTCGTGTGTGTGTGTGTAGGAATCTGCCTGATCATGTTGCAGTGATGGGTGTGGGCACTATGGATCTGTGCAGAGGTCATTTGGGGGCAGATGTTTGATATCTATGGTTTAGGCTTAGGCCTTGCCCTCTGCACACACACACACAGATTCAGAGCTCACAATTGTGTAAGAGTGTGTGAATGAATGTAGGGAATGTATGTATGTTAGAGAGATAGAGAGAGCAGTCACGTCACCGGTTACTTAAGTGTGTGTGTGTGTGTGTGTGTGTGTGTGTGTGTGTAAGCGTGACATAGCCGTGTTGTAGTAGAGATTTATGGCTGGTGATTTAGAGCTGTGCATCCTGCCTTTGGGTCTAGCCTAGAGCTGAAATGATTCATCGAGTTACTCGAATCACTCGATTACAAAAATGACTCGAGGCAAAAACCCTGCCTCGAAGCCTCGTTAAATTCCTATGACGCGCACTATACGCGCAGGGATCTGATTGTTCCACACGGACCGTTGTTCAGGAAGCACACAACTAGCGCGTGAATCGTGATACCAGAGAATGTCTAATAAGGGTGATACATTCTGAGTCAAGATGTCCATAAATGGCAGAGAATGTCTAAAGTTTTCAAGTAAAGTTTTGGGATCATTACATACTCAAAAAGGAAAAGAACAAGCATCTGAACCGAAAACATCCACTCCATGCTGTTTCACCAAGCGTCAATAAAGTAGATCTATCAATCTATCTAGCCTATCTATCTATCTACGTAGCCTAGGCTATAGCCTACATTGATGTTGGCTGATTTTAATCACATACTGTATTTGTAGCGATGTCGTGATATAATGTTTAGCTTTGATGTTTTTAAATAGTAAACTTATTCACGTTCAATTGCAAGACAGTATGCCCAAAAAAACCCTTCTTACACACATGCATGCACCCTCATCTTCCCTCACGCACCGCACGCGTACACACACACACACACACACACACACACACACACACACACACACACACACACACACACACACACACACACACATAGGTTGCTAGGTTACCATAGCAAATAGGCTAACCCCAGAAATTATTTTTTAGTAGCCTAATGGTAAAATTATTTGTTTGTAGCCTAATGGCAATTGCTGCAGGTGTAGAACTCTACATAAAACAGATATTTACTTTGATGTCAGGTCTAGATTACAGCATGAAACTTGTGCATATTAATACATTAAATTGCAATAAATGGGCTTAGTTTTGTAGCCTGATGTTGGAGTTAGAATAAATACCACTGTGCCAATTGCTTGATCATTTTTGTCATTTTCGTTATGCATTATTTGTTTTGGTTGCAAAATGCAAAAAAAAAAATGTATCGATAAAGTGCTAGATTAATCGATTACAAAAAGAATCGATAGCTGCAGCCCTAGTCTAGCCCATCATGGAGCATACAACAGCCATGGGTGAAAGACGCGCACACACACTCACACACCCTATACCATCTCTCTCTCTTGCTCTTTTGCGCAAGCACATCCTTAGTCATACGTGCCTTCAGACAGCATATGTATGCAAATGCCTTCAGCCAGGCAGTATATTAGAATATATTGTTGTATTAGAATATTAGAATATATTGTTGTATTAGAATATTAGAATATATTGTTGTATTAGAATATATTGTTGTATATCTGTATTATATTATATCCTGATATAAAACGAGAATATACTGAATTTCAGCACACCTTATGCAGACTAGACTATAGCACTATTTCTATTACAACTCTACCTCTTTAACTCAGCTGTCTATTTCTATTACAACTCTACCTCTTTAACTCAGCTGTCTATTTCTATTACAACTCTGCCTCTTTAATTCTTTTCCTGTCGCACGCACGCTATTTGTTTATCCAGCACTGGCTTTGGAAATAACGATGTCTACTGACAAGGTAGAGTACGTTGCATGATTTTATGAAAGTATGATGTATTGCGACATCAGAAGCAAGTTAAATTTGTAGTTTCTTATGTCTCATTCCATCGAACTACAGATCCGCTACCCGATCTGGCAAACTTGCATAGTGCGGTTATAGCCGATAGAGGGTCGCGAAGAGAATGCAGAAGTGCCGTTCACCCTGTTACGAGTTGATGAACCACTGAAACGATTTTGGAAACAATATTTGAAGGTACAAAAAACTCTTTGGTGTTGCTTTAAATGGGGGAAAGCGAACGCACACCGATAGTTGACATTTTCTTGAGGTGCTGGTCACGGGATACGTAATGTGATGAACAGAGGGAGACCACACACTCTAGCTGCTCATATGCCAGTAGTTTAATACAAACAACGTTTCAAAGTGTTGTGTGTGTGTGTGTCGTAAGACTTGAGAAAGGCCACACACTCTAGCTGCTCATATGCCAGTAGTTTAATACAAACAACGTTTCAAAGTGTTGTGTGTGTGTGTGTCGTAAGACTTGAGAAAGGCCACACACTCTAGCTGCTTATATGCCAGTAGTTTAATACAAACAACGTTTCAAAGTGTTGTGTGTGTGTGTGTGTGTGTGTGTGTCGTAAGACTTGAGAAAGGCCACACACTCTAGCTGCTCATATGCCAGTAGTTTAATACAAACAACGTTTCAAAGTGTTGTGTGTGTGTGTGTGTGTGTGTGTGTCGTAAGACTTGAGAAAGGGCCACACACTCTAGCTGCTTATATGCCAGTAGTTTATATACAAACAACGTTTCAAAGTGTTGTGTGTGTGTGTCGTAAGACTTGAGAAAGGCCACAGGCCGAAACGTTGTTTGTATTAAAGGTGCTCTAAGCGATGCTGGGTAACGTCACGTTGTTTGTATTAAACTACTGGCATAGGAGCTGCTAGAGTCTCCGGTGTCTCTGTTCATCAGAGTTTCAAGGTAAAACTTGTTCTCCTTGGGACAGGCCCTTTTGAGTCGTGGAAAACATTGCTATTGAGATGATCAGTCAACTTGAATGCAACAGTTTTAAACAAATGTGTGCAGCATGCTAATAATGCTAAGTGGCGTCAATAGTAATTTAGCTAGTCGTCTTCTCTGCTTTCAATATTGTAAATGTTTTATTTGGATTAAATGTGCAGAGAGAGAGAGAGAGAACTTCTATACTGTTTGGTAAAGTTGCACACAGTCTACAATATAGGCTACGAGAGCTATGAAAGTATGATTGATTTATTTATGGACAACGTACCAACGTATGTGGCTGCGTAAGCTGTAAAACACTGCGGGAAACACTAGAAGGTGTGTGTTGTGATTCTGCCTTCTCACACCACGACATAGGTTTGTGGTTATGAGTGTCACGAATTCGGTTTCGATACGCATATCGTTACAGCCCTATTATATATGTATGTTTAGCTTAAGGATATGACTTGTTTATTGGTTATTGGCGTGCATTTTTTCCATTGCATTTAAGAAGAGTGGCGTTGTTGAGGCGTTGTGGCGCTGCAGTTGCCTTCGGCCTGCCTGCTCCAGTGTTAGTGCCCATCAATAATTAGCGTGCCCAATCAGCACACACACACACGTGTTTGTGTATGGGGCAATGTTGGTGCATGACTGTTCCGTGTGTGTGCACGCTATATTACTATTTCTCTCTCGCTTTCTCTCTCTCTGTGTGTGTGAGTGTGCACGCTGTTAGTGCTGGGCGGTAATGACCAAAAAATGTATATCACGGTATTTTAATGCTGTTTACAAAGAGCCACTCATGATTCTAATGAAGAATCTAATCAGAATGCAAAGACAAAATACCGAACTTTTACTGTGCAAATTTCACAAACATCTTGTATAAAACCAATACAAAAAGTAGTGCAACTTGCAATAATTATACTTTTTTGAAAATTATACAATTTAAAATAAAACCTCTCTGCTAATATGCTTACTCTGTCAAATAGGGCTATCAGAAACATGCCTTATTGTTATTGTGTGGTTTATATGACGTTAGTGGTAGGCTAACGTTAACTTGATGTGGATGTCTTGTTAGCCTGCCATGAGCTTCGGTTTGGTTCGCTAGGCAAACAAAAAAGTTTGTTTTGGTGCACTGATGACAGTCAGGATAATTTCTAACTAGCCAGCTAGTATTGCTCAGTTCATGTCTATAACATGCTTTACTTGCTACCTGGATAATTTTAGCGAATATTCTTAAGGTGAGATGAATGATAAGTTCATTAAACTTCACTGTGTTCGGTGGGTTGTTAACTAATGACATCACCTACAGTAGTACCCTACTGGCCAGCTAGTTACAGCTGTTGAACAATCTCAATAGAATTTTTGTGACGGTAAATCCCTTTCAATGCAGTATCCCTTAACTAAAGAAACAATTTAAGGTATTCTGTGCAACACCCTTAAATAAACCCCTTACCTAAGAAGAAATTAAGCCTTAAGGGTCATACTTCAGGGGAAAAACTTGTGTTTGTGTTTACCCTCACTATGCCTCGCAGTCGCGCCATGCGTGCATGTGAAAAAAGTCCTGTCTGAAACAGTCACACGGCGCAGCGTTCCAAACGTAGTGTAATCAAATACACCGGTATGGCGGTATATTATAAATTCATATCATAACGAAAATATACACGGGTATACGGTGTGAACCGGTATAACCGCCCAGCACTACACGCTATATCTCTCTCTCGCTCTCTCTCTGTCTGTGTTTGTGTGTGTGTGTGTGTGTGTGTGTGTGTGTGTGTGCACGCTATATCACTATCTCTCTCTCGCGCCCTCTTTCTCTCTCTCCCTCTCCCTCTCTCCTCCCTCTCTCTCTCTCTCCCTCTCCCTCTCCCTCTCCCTCTCCCTCTCCCTCTCCCTCTCCCTCTCTCTCTCTCTCTCTCTCTCTCTCTCTCTCTCTCTCTCTCTGTCTCTGTCTCTGTCTCTGTCTCTGTCTCTGTCTCTCTCTCTCTCTCTCTCTCTCTCTCTCTCTCTCTCTCTCTCTCTCTCTCTCTCTCTCTCTCTCTCTCTCCTCTCTCTCTCTCTCTCTGTCTGTGTGTGTGTGAACGCTATATTGCTATCTCTCTCTCTCTCTCTCTCTCTCTGTGTGTGTGTGTGTGTGGAAGGCTTCGTTGTCTCTGATTTCCTCTTGACTGCAGCTGTGAGCACTTTCATCCTGTTTGGCTAAAATAGGTTTTATTTGATTGTCTCCCATTTAAAGCCCCTAAGACTGCATCCACACACACACACACACACACACACACAGGTGGTTCAGAAGGTTGATGATATGGATGCAGGGCTTGGTGGAATCGGAAGTGTGTGTGTGTGTGTGAGGAGTCAGATGGGCTCACTGTGGTGACTCACATCCCCACAGGAAACAGCTGACCGTAGCCAATCAGAAGCAGCCGTCTAGGAGCCCTTGACCAATAGGAAAAAGGGTTGGAGTCCGGTCTTTGGGTCATAGTCCAGAGAGCCCATCTGAGTCAAGCTGAGGGGTGTGTGTGTGTCGTGTGTGTGTGTGAGATGTTTCTACATGAGATATAACCCAGCGGCTCTGCTCTAGTCCCCAGCTGAGGGGTGTGTGTGTGTGTGTGTGTGTGTGTGTGTGTGAGATGTTTCTACATGAGATATAACCCAGCGGCTCTGCTCTAGTCCCCAGCTGTGTAGCTGCCATTGCCACTGGGGAAGATCTCTGTATGGGGTTGTGTGTGTCTGTATGGGGTCCTGAGTGTGTGTGTGTGTGTGTGTGTGTGTTTCTCTGTATGGGGTCCTGAGTGTGTGTGTGTGTGTGTGTGTGTGTGTGTGTGTGTGTGTGTGTTTCTCTGTATGGGGTTCTGAGTGTAACTATACCAAGCTGTTGCACTTCTGGCGGTCGTTGCAGATTGAGTGCTTCAGATGGTGTGTGTGTGGGGGGGGTGAATGCCTGGGGCAGAATACTGGCAGTAAAGGCAGCAGGAGGTTCCCATGTGTTCCCGTGTGTGTGTGTGTGTGTGTGTGTGTGTGTGTGTAAGCTTTGCACTGACTGACGGGGAAGAGAACCTTCAGTCAGAGACAGCCAGACTGGGTTTAGCTTCTCACACACACGCAGATGCACACACACACGCACACACACACAATGCCTCGTGACAGAGGGGTGAGAGATCCTTCAGTCAGAGGCAGGCAAACTGGCCTAGCATGTCAGATATCAGCATGGGTGAGCTTGGTGAAGGTGTGTGTTCCTGACCAGTGCCTGCATGGTTGCCACCTTATGATTCCTCTGTGTGTGTGTGTGTGTGTTTAAAATTAGGTGTGTTGTGCAGTTCACTAAGATTTAAGCTTGTTTCTGTTTATTCGTGATATGGTGTGTGTGTGTGTGTGTGTGTGTGTGTGTGTGTGTGTGTGTGTGTGGATTAGCTCTGTTTTGTGTTAGAAGATGACTCCTACATGTTGCTAATGTCTTTGTTTATGTTCTTAAAACTCAGGCTTACCGCAGACATGGATAAACGTTAGAACTGACACACACACACACACACACTAGAGTGTGGCTACCCGACGGGACCCCGATGGGTTGGGTCGGGTTTGGACAAATATTTAGAAATTATAGTTTGTTTGTTTTTTGAGAACAAAATAAAATGTAAAAAAGACCTAACAGCTTTATTCCTGTGTACAAGATTTATTGATGTAGCCGTGACAACGCATGTGCATTTCAGGCTTGGGTCACGTTAAAAAAAAAGTTGTTAGCCTATCAGGAGATTTTAAGATCAAAGAAAACTAAACAAATTAAGTCTAGGTATGCCTATTAGCATTGCATACTGTGGTAAAGACATAGTCTACCGGTATACGGTCGTCTCGTTCAATTGGAGGAGGATTTCCTTGAGTTCTGTCACTGATCCATATGCAGCATCGACGTCAATTGGGGCAATTGACGTCGATGCTGCATATGGATCAGTTTCAAAGACTGTTGCAGTTAATTTCAAGACTTTTTGTCAATAGTAAGACGAATTCTATTTCAACAGGCTATGCTTGCTTGGGCTTCTTGTGTTAACATGCGCTGTGTGTGACCTGTGTGTGTGATTTGTTGTTTGCTCTGTTTAATGTGCTAAGTGAACGTTTTATCACTAGCATGGGAATAACTGAGGCATCATTTGCGTCGGGCTTGCTCGGGTTCGGGTGGGGTGCTGACATAAAAA
>NC_055978.1:31095388-31107888 GCF_018492685.1 Alosa sapidissima | reverse complement strand
TGGTCCATTTGTGTAGTGGAGTGGTTGGTCAGGAGGGTGGGGGGACTACAAGGCTATGGCCCCCTAGTGGCTGGAGGAGTGACTGCAACACAGGGGGGACTGCAGAGGCAAAAGTCCACAACTCGTAAACACACTGCAGAACATTTCATTACACATTAGAGTGAGTGTGTGTGTGTGTGTGTGTGTGTGTGTGTTCATTATGCTTCAGACAAGGTGTAGGGCTAAAATCAGAACCAGGTGCAGACCCACCCCAGACGCATCAACAGATTAACATTCCACCATAACACATACACACACACACATACCTACATACATATATATATGCACACACACACGCTCACAAATTCTCATCTCTGCACACAGTTTCACACACATTCACATGCTCACACTTTCTCTATACCCCCCCCCCCCCCCCCCCCCCCGCTGTTTCTCTTTCTGTGTATACTTCTCTGTCCTTTCTTTCTGTCCTCTCTCTCTATCCCCCTCTCTCTTTCCATCCCCCTCTCTCTCTCTCTCTCTCTCTCTCTCTCTCTCTCTCTCTCTCTCTCTCTCTCACTCTAATGCTCGCAGCTCTTGTAATAACAACTTCAATGGGAGGGGTCAGTTGAAGGAAGTGAAAGAATCTATTTCCTTTGGGTCCTCCTTTCTGCTGAGTCAGTGTTCTCTCTCTCTCTCCCTGTGTTTGTGTGTGTGTGTGCACAATGGTCAGAAGGCAGTGTTGGGTTACAGGGGGCTTCCAAATGGCACAGGGATGAAGTAGCTTGGGTCTGTGGACTTCAGGTGTGTGTGTGTGTGTGTGTTTCTTATATGATGGCAATGCCTTTGCCAACACTGGCTACGACTATGCCCAGAGTCATTTTCTGGTAAAAGCTCAACTTATTTTAAGGGAAGTGCTATCTGAGTGTGTGTTTTGTTTTCTTGTTCACACATTTTGAATTTTGGTGTGTGTGTGTGTGTTTTAGTAGGTTAGATCCTTGCAGCAGGACCCTGGTTACCCAGTTTTGTTGTCCAATTTGGCCAGTGTGTGTGTATGATTTGGTAGGTTAGATGTGTGTAAGATCCTCTCCCTCTTTGCTGACCCTGTTTAACCCCAGTAGTGTGCATTTGTGTGTGGGCGTGTCCAATTCAGGCGGTGTGTGTGTGTAGGTGTAGTACTAAAGTGTTGTGTACGTGTGTGTGTCCAATGAGGGCCATGTGTATGAGTTTTACTAAATTGCTGTGTGTGTGTGTGTGTGTGTGTTTTAGGACCGTAAGCTGTCCAAGTCGGAGCGGCAGCGCTTCAAGGAGGAGGCGGGCATGCTGAAGGGTCTCCAGCACCCCAACATCGTGCGTTTCTACGACTCCTGGGAGTCGCCCTCCAAAGGGCGCAAGTGCATCGTCCTCGTCACCGAGCTCATGACCTCCGGCACTCTCAAAACGTAAGACGCGCACACACACACACACACACACACACACACACACACATACAGAGACACACAGAGACACAGACACACACAGACACACACACACACATCCTCAGCAGCAGACAGGGGGCATATGAGAATGGATTTATGTGTGTGTGGGCCGGTAGACTGGAAGATGGATGGACACAGTGTGTGTGTGTGTGTGTGAGAGGGACAGAGAAACGGCTGAGCTCTGCACACACACTGCCCACTCACCAGCCTGTGCTGCCACTGCAGATTCCTGCCATTCCTCTGGTGTGTGTGTGTGTGTGTGTGTGTGGTGTGTGTGTGTGGGGGGGGGGGGGTAGAGAGTCCTTCTCTGGTGTCTGTTTCTCTATGTGTTTGTCATTAGCTCAGATTAGTCTCTCTAGCTCCCTCCTGTGGACATGCCTGAGGTAAAGCTGAGCTCGACACACACACACACACACACACACACACACACACACACACACACCACTCTTGTACAATGCTGTCTGCATCTGAGGATCTGTGTGTGTGTGGTAGGGCTGTAACGATATGCGATTCCAAACTGCGATCGTGACACTCATATCCACGATACTGCCGCGGTGCAGAATCCCCACACACCCTTTCCCTTGCTAGTGTTTCACACATACACACACACACATCTCCCGCTTTGCAGCTTACGCACATCTCCCGCTTTACAGCTTACACACATCTCCCGCTTTGCAGCTTACGCGGCCGCATGAGCAACACACATCTCCCGCTTTGCAGCTTACGCGGCCGCATGAGCTACACACATCTCCCGCTTTGCAGCTTACGCGGCCGCATAAGCAACACACATCTCCCGCTTTGCAGCTTACGCGGCCGCATGAGCAACACACATCTCCCGCTTTGCAGCTTACGCGGCCGCATGAGCAACACACATCTCCCGCTTTGCAGCTTACGCGGCCGCATGAGCAACACACATCTCCCGCTTTGCAGCTTACGCGGCCGCATGAGCAACACACATCTCCCGCTTTGCAGCTTACGCGGCCGCATGAGCAACACACATCTCCCGCTTTGCAGCTTACGCGGCCGCATGAGCAACACACATCTCCCGCTTTGCAGCTTACGCGGCCGCATAAGCAACACACATCTCCCGCTTTACTTACCAGCAGCCTACGCTGTCCAAAAATAAATAAATAAATCATCATTTCATACCTCTCGTAGTTTTTATTGTAGACTATGTGTGCAACTTTACCAAACTGTATAGAAGTTAACCCCCTCTCCTTGCCCCGCTCTCCCTCTCTCACACTCTCTCTCTCTCTCTCTCTCTCTCTCTCCCCCTCTCTCTCTCTCTCCCCCCCTCTCTCTCTCTCTCTCTCTCCCCCTCTCTCTCTCGCTCACACTCTCTCTCTCTCTCTTTCTCTCTCTCCCCCTCTCGCTCTCTCCCTCCCTCTCTCACTCTCCCTCTCACTTTTTTGGACATGTGCAACTCGGCCAACACAATCCAAATAAAACATTCACAATTGTGAAAGCAAGGACGTATAGGAGATGACACACACACACACTTATACAAGGACGTATAGGAGACGACTAGCTAAATTGCTATTACATCCGATTAGCATCATTAGCATGCTGCACATATTTGGCATCATTAGCATGCTGCACGTATTTAGCATCATTAGCATGCTGCACATATTTGTTTAAAACTTTTGCATTCAAGTTGACTGATCATCTCAATACCAATGTTTCCCAAAAGGGCCTGTCCCAGGATAACAAGTATTACCTTGTAACTTAAACACACATGGGGAAACTGATCAGTCCAACCAGTAGACTATGATATGGTAGCCAACTATGCTACTTTGTTTACAATATTTCTAGTAGGGCTGTCAAAATAACTGATTAATTTTGATTAATTAATTTGAGAAAAAATAACTGATTAAAATTTAGTTAAAATTAGTGCAGATTAATCGATTCCGTATGACCTTTGACCCCGAGCCGTTCTAGTCAGTAAAAATTAGACTGTAAAATGAAGTAGAGAGAAGAAAACGTGCTGCCTGGATCATTGATTGGAACATTTACTTTTAAAAAATGGCCTGATGGTGTTGATCAAAAATAAAGTGTTGAAAATAAAGTCCTCTGCAATGTCTGCAGCAAGGAATTTGCATATCACCGGACTTCATCAACTCTATAGTTGCACATCAATGCAAAGAAATAAGTGTTGACATTGAGGGGAGTGTTAATTTATTTTCATTGTGTCCCCTAGGTTATATCTGTGGCCTGAAATGCCTTGTATGTGAAAAAAAAAACTTCTTCCCGAAGCACTTTATTTATTTCCTCAGCATGTTAGGTCATATCATAGATTATTATGGCCATTATTTGAACATTGAAAATAATAATAGAGTTTTTGAACTTTAATGTCACTAATGCTGATTATTCCATGATTCATTTGAATTTAAATATTTAAAATACCTTCACAGCAAAAATTATATATGCGATTAATTTAGATTAATTAATCACAGAGTATGTAATTAATTAGATTAATTTTTTAATCGGTTGACAGGCCTAATTTCTAGGCTTTTAACCAGACAGCTGAATTAAAGAGGTAGAGTTGTAATAGAAATATTAGGCCTAGGCTAAAGGCCATAAATACAATATAGGTCATGAATATCAGACATTCAGTATTCTCTCTTTTTATATCAGGATATACATTGATACATAGATACAATATATTATACACTGTTGACCCCCCCCCCCCCCCCCCCCCCCCCCCCCCCCCCCGTCCAAAGAAAAAAGAAAAAACGAGGCTCGAGGTTCGGTCCTACTGTGGGTGTGTGTGTGTGTGTGTGTGTCCCAAGACTTGTTTCTACTGACTGCCCCATGCATGCTAATAGTATTTACACCAGTGTGTGTGTGTATGTATGTGCTGAGGATCTGTGTGAGTGTGAGAGTCTTTTAAACATACACCTCTACCCTAGTTAAAACATGAGCTTGCATTACATTTGACAATAACAAGGCAGTGAGGCAGTGGGAGTGTCGGGAGTGTCTCCATGTATGTGTTTTGGTGTGTGTGTGTGTGTCTGCTTGCACATACTGTGCTGGTGTGAGTGAGTCAGTGTGTTTCTTCCTGTATCTGTATCTGTCTGTGTCTGTGTTTGTGTGTGTGTGTGCCTGCGTCATCTCTGTTCTGTGTCATACGAACAGAGCCACAGTCACACACAATTAAACAATCAAATGCTGTCTGAGACCCAACAATACACCAATCACACGGGTGAACGGGTCAACACACACACACACACACACACACACACACACACACACACGCTTGGAGAACAGACAGAGGGATGGAAGAGGGACACACACACGCTAGAAGAACATCCACAGAGAGTCAAAGAGAGAAGTAACAGGACTAACTTGCAGGTGTTTTATGGCTTTAAGCACTGTGTGTGTGTGTGTGTGTGTGCGTGTGTGTGTGTGTGTGTGTGTGTGTGTGTGTGTATCTGTGTTTGTTTGGTGTTCTCTCCTACATTCATACACACATGGGCTCTAGTGCAATACACTCATACACACACACGTATATGTGCAGCCATGCACACCCACTCACAGAAACACACAGAGGAGATCCACATGGCTGCCTGGTTAACACTCCGATACAGGTCACACACACACACACACACTTATACATGTCACACACACACTTATACATGTCACACACACACACACACTTATACATGTCACGCACACACACACTTATACATGTCACACACACACACACACACACTTATACATGGCACACACACACTTATACATGGCACACACACTCACACACTTATACATGTCTCACACACACACTTATACATGTCACACACACACACACTCTTATACATGTCACACATTTTAATACCTTTATTTGTGTTCACATTTTACAATAGATTTCATTAAACACAAACAATCTTAGATGCCAGCATTGTAAACCCAGTAGCCTATGCCTCTGGTCTCAGTTCATGGGTACAAAAAACAGCGCCTTCTCCAGATGTGGCGACTGCCAATTATCACAGAAATTGAGCAGAATTTTGCTAGAGCCTTTGCTCTTGTCTTAGAGAGACCAGCAATCTGCAACCCCCTGACTACTAGTCTGTGGACATTACCTAGGCTTCCAAATATATACACCAACAGCTTACATTTGTACCCAAGCTGTACAACAATGTCTCTGAGTGGTTGTTACTTTAAAAGCTTTGTAAGGTAGGCATCCTCTAGACTGTAGTCAAATGCACAGCCTACTTCAAGAATGGTTACTTCTCTGCTGTCCTCATCAACAACAAATGTTGCTTTTTTGCAGCAACATTTGAAAACACATTGTTTCCACTATTACAGAGTTTGAACATGCAAGGTGAGACGCATACATTCTTGTAGATTTTGCATGGTGAAGCATATGAAATTATGTGTTCAACTAGTAAGTCAACAATTCTGTCATGTCTGGCAATGTACATTCCCGTATACACATAGCAGCCATTCAGAACATGAGACAGGGATTCAATAATTATCTGACGATCATGGTGCAAACAGTGGGAAGAGAATGTGTTAGGGTACCAAAGAGAAAGATTGAGTCTAGTTGGAAGAACTTGTAATCTGGCTTTGGCTGCAAAAGTCACTATGTCTTCATCAACTGCAGAGTTTTTGAGTATTGAGTGAGAGACAGCATGATCTGCAGTAGGAAGGCAAGCAAGCTTTCCCTGTAGTTTTAAACCAGTCCAGTGTTGTTGCTGTCGCTGTTGTTGTAGCTTTACAAGGTACCTTCGTGCATTGTCAGGTGATAGATGATGTCCTGTAAACAGTAGCCCTTACTGAGGTTAAACTGTCAGTTATCAAATCCTCAGAAACGATTATGGTTTCTGTGTCAGGTTTCACCCAGTCCAAGGATACTCCGACTCTTACGCAAAGGTCATTGAGGTCAGGCCAATCTGACCAGACCCCAAAACCAGCACAGTGTGTCTCCATTTTAAAGGTTGATTTTCTTTTGAAGCCCAGGAAGCTTGGCTCACTTTCTCTTGCCAGGGGGACTTTGCGTTGTTTCATGTCCAAGAACAGAGCTGATCTAGCAAGCTCCCTTACGGTGCTGTCATCATTGTTCAGCATTTTAAGGAGGTGCGACAGTCTTGTTGCATTATATATCCACTCCACGTTTGGAACACCAAAACCCCCATCCAGTTTGGACTGGAAAATGATGTCTCTGGTAGTATGAGTCTTCAGTCCGAACCACTTTCTCACTAAAGAATCCGTTTTGTCATTCAAATGACTCAGTGTCTTGCTCATAAGATGGACGTTGGCAAAAAGATGTTGTATTCTAGACAGGGCAACCTGTCTAATGGCCTCCAGCTTCATGAGCAGAGGAAGTGGTGAAGCATCAATGAAGTCCAGCCTGGAAGTGAATTCAGCAGTTCTGTACTCCACCTGCTCTTTCCACTCCCCAGCTATATTACATAGATGTCCTAGATAAGTGTACGTCTCATGCAGGTCATGCACACGGATCGGTTCTGTATTGATGGTAAACTCAGGATTTCGATCAGCTCTGGATTTGTACCAACGGTTTCCCCCACTTTGTCTCTGGTAGAAAGCAGCGCATTGAATGCTTAATTTGTAGACCTGACCAGTTCAGAAATTAGTCTGTTCTGACAAGCATGTTCTTAATAACACTCTATTCTCGAGAGGCCAATTGGATGTCATGGGCATAGGCTTGTACAGGGTTAGGGGAAAACACACTGGGTGGGGCACAGTCGCATAGCCACTCAATCCACCCGTTAGTGGCGAGTACAAAATTGTTGGCACTCCATGGGCATCCTGTTTTTATGCTACTTGGAGGGGTATTGGGTCTGTGAGTTGTTTTCCACAGATAACCTGTATGAAGGATGTACACGCACACACACACATATATATACATGTCACACATACATACACACACGCACACACCACATGACACACTCTTTTTAAAGACATTGAAGACAAACTTAATTATTACTTTCTTAATTATTTACTTCAAACTGGAGCATTCAAGCAACAAAAGCACCGATCATAATATTGTCAGCTCGCACATTGTTAAACCTACAATTAAGATATTATCATAGACCATACATATTACACACACACACACCTGCTCTAATATGTCTGGTGTGATTGAGAGGGTGTGTGCTGTTGTATTTCTTAAGGGCCCTGTGGACTGTGTGTGTGTGTGTGTGTGGAAACCCTGTTGGGAGTGTAAAGCACCCAGTCCACTTCACCTAGCGCAGGCTAACACCAGAGTGGGAGTTTAACACTTCACAGGTCCCTGCCAGCCCAGATATAGACATTCAGCTTTAGAGGTGAGGAGAGAGGGATGGAGAGAGAGAGTGTGGAGAGAGAGAGAGAGGGAGAGTGTGCAGAGAGAGAGGTGTAGTTGCTCCGGCAGCGTTGCTACCCTCCTCTCCTCCTCCCCTGTTTCCTTCTCCTCCTCTCCTCTCATTCTATCCTTTTTCTCTCCTCACCTGTCTTTATCACTCTATTCATTTTCTATCCCTACTTTTCTCTCCTCTGTTGCTCTCTGCTCTGTTGTTCTCTCTCTCTCCTCTGTTCTCTTCTGCTCTGTCGTTCTCTCTCTCTCCTCTGTTGCTCTCTGCTCTGTCGTTCTCTCTGTCGTTGTCTGTTCTGGAAGTTTCTTGTGTTTGCCTGCCGGCTTTTTCTCCATCCCCCATCCATCTCTGCTGCTCTCTCTGTGTGTGTGTGTGTGTGTGTGTGTATGAATGTGATTGCATGTGTGGATGTGGTTGGGGTGGTGGTGGTGGGGGGGGGGTGGTTGTTGCATGTGAGCCCGTGTGTGTGTGATTGTGTATTTGAACTTGCATTTTGTGTGTGTGTGTGTGTGTGTGTGCTCATTCATGTGTGAAGCTATAAATAGCTGTGTAGTGGTGTCTTATTTGTATTTGTCAGCCCAAGTCAAACTGGTCGGACCGCAAACACAGAAACCCACAGAAACACACTAGCGTGCAACAGTTTACCTTCTGACACAGGACACACTGGCACTTTGCCTGTGTTTGTGTATGCTGATTGATAACCCCGGAGGGTGCGTGTGTGTGTGTTTGATTGACACCTGTGTAAGGCCCTGTTGACTGGCCTGTGTGTCGCGCCCCCTATCTCTGGGTGGAGGTGCTGACTGGGCTACTCTCCTCCCCCCCCACACAGCACGGGACTCGCACTACACTGGATACTTCTGTGTGTGTGTGTGCGTGTGGATGGAGCGACTCCATGGTCCAGTTTGATCTAGAGGACACACACTTATTATCAGGCTGTTTAAGTGCCAATAAACTTACTCTCCACTCGAGTCCTTTTGTTTTCCACTCTCCAGTCTAAATCAAATGCCCTCTGTGTGTGTGTGCGCGTGCAGGTACCTGAAGCGCTTCAAGGTGATGAAGATCAAAGTGTTGCGTAGCTGGTGTCGTCAGATCCTGAAGGGACTTCACTTCCTGCACACGCGCCTGCCGCCCATCATCCACCGGGACCTGAAGTGTGACAACATCTTCATCACGGGCCCCACCGGCTCCGTCAAGATCGGGGACCTCGGGCTCGCCACGCTCAAGAGGTCCTCCTTCGCCAAGAGCGTCATCGGTATGACTTCTGTGTGTGTGTGTGTGTGTGTGTGTGTGTGTGTGTGTGTTTGGCCATTAGAGCTCATCACTAGTTTATGTAAGGGATAACGGCCGCCGAGGTGTCCTGTTATATGGAATTAATGGACGAGGGCGAGGGGCAAAGAACTCCCCAACGCACAGCGTCATCCTACTATGGTTGTTATAGTTACCATTCATAAGCATTGATATGGAACGGTGTCCTGTTATTCAGAATTAATAGCCACCCCACCAGCCAACCAGAAAAGAGTATTTCTTCTCTCCGGGTGATAAGTAAGGGATAATGTAAAGAATGCCGCTCATTATGGGGAAAATAAGTCCCGACAGGGCGAACCGGATCCCGACGCGCAGCGGAGGGGTCTTATTCTGCCCTGAAGGGACTTATTTTCCCAATAATGACCGGCGTTCTATACATTATCCCGCTTATTACATGGCTACTTGCCAAAACGAAACTCCCCACGATATGACTCTTTAGCCTACATAGGCTAGGCTGTTGCCTATTTGTTACCGTTTCATCGTGGCTTTTCATGAGAAACAAATAGTTCGCAACAGCACGCGCTGAACTTGAATCAAACATTATTTACAACACAGCTGATCAACCGTCTGCTTTCACTTTTGAATGAAGTTCCAGTCCTTGCGCAGTAATATGAAAGACGTGAATTAGAAGCACAAAGCCCATTTTCCTTGACAGCGGTCTGTTATACTTAGCAACGGTCTGTTATTGAGAATTAGCAGACCACCGAACGTTGGGAAGGCCCATTCAAGTGAATGGAGCATTCTTCAGCATTATGAAGAGCCGTGTAATAATGCATCTTATTATTATACGGCTCTTCACAATGCAAGTAGAACGCTCCATTGACTTGAATGGGATTTCCCAAAGTTCTACCGGTCATTATTTTCGTCTAAGGATCTCTAAATAATGACCGCTGTCAATGGTGTAACCAACGTAACTTAAAGCATCAATTAAGATATAGCAATAACCTATATTGATTATATTTAAACAACAAAAATTGGGGTTAAGGTTCAGCTCTTAGAGTGAATGGGCTACGACCACTGTTGAATAGAAAAGCTTATCAAAACATTTATTTACATTCCACAAGGTGAATCGCACATAGAAAACAGAATTAGAAATTAGAATTTCCCCATAGCAGTCAGTCAGTAAAAAAAAGAAAATGAGTCCAGTCAATTAGTTCAGTGTTCAACTCAATTGAGTTTCAGTTCAGTTCCTGTGGGGTTGTTGAACTCAAAAATGAAATTGTTGAATAAAAGGCCTGTGGGGTTGTTGAATAAAAGGACGTTGGAGATCTCATAAATCTTATCTATATGATGTATCCAAAAGCATGCAATCCACCGGCTTGGTAGGTTGATGGCCACTAGTTACTGTCACACTCCAGAATCGCTGGCTCGCCGTATCTCTCTCTCTCTCTCTCTCTCTCTCTCTCTCTCTCTCTCTCTCTCTCTCTCTCTCTCAACAATGGCAGAATATGCACAACAAAAAAAAAACAATCTGCATACAGCAATGCAAAATATCTAATTAGTAGCTGTACATGGCTTTATCACTACACATTCAAAATCACTGTTACTCAAATTCAACTCTATATCATTCAGTTTAAACATGAGCATAATAAACTGTAACATATCACTTCAAATAGAACACACTCAGTAATAATACACGTCAATAGTGCAAAGTGCTACAGTTCACAAGTTTAACATGTCCTATCTAGAAAGTTACTGAACTCATGAACTCATTAAAATCATGTAGCCATGAATAGGTCGGCAAAAGATGTTGCAAACATTCTTTACAATGGCACTAAGCCTCAACACATTAGCTCGTTAGAGTAACCTCGTAGCTGAATAAACATGAATTCACGTTACGCCATTTCATCATTAACGCACATGTATGCACCAAAATGCCGTTCTAAATTGCAGCAGTAGATTACAAAACGGTAATCGGTAGATTAGCAAACAAAATCATATCAAATATCTCCGACTGTTTTTTTAAATTGTCAAGGACATAACAGAAATAGCAAAGTAACATAAAATGTGCATAGTATTGAATCAATAGGATAGCTTAGATAGATAGATAAATAGATAGATAGATAGATAGATAGATAGATAGATAGATAGATAGATAGATAGATAGATAGATAGATAGATACTTTATTGATCCCCAGGGGAAATTCAAGATTATCTTTTCGTTTTTAATTAACTAACATGGCAGGCTATCAAGCAATTTCCCTCCTGTTGTACTCACCGGAGATTCTTAAACTTATCCAAAAGAAAACAAAAGTGTAAAAGGCTGTTCACGATAACTAAGGCTTTTAGACACTTTTACTAGCTAATTTCAGTATTGAACGACTTTTCCCTGTGTTCTAAATGGTCAGTTTCATAATGTTTATTTCACTCGTTTCTTCATATAACGATTGACTTGACGAGAGGGAAAAAGGGATAGTTGATCTTCTCTAGCTACACTACATAGGGTGGCTCAGCCAACAAAGATTAAGCAGCGCCATCTAGGGGAGAATTGCAGCAACTACAACACTTTGGCCCTGTGCATTTTAGGTGGGCTACATCGGCAACGGATTTTCATTCAAAAGTGAAGGCAGACGGTTGATCAGCTGTGTTCTAAAGAACGTTTAATTCAAGTTCAGCATGTGTTGCGAACTATTTGTTTCTCAGCAAACGCCACAACGAAACGAGTTTATTTTTTCGTTTTGGCAAGTAGCCGTATAATAAGCGGGATAATGTATAGAACGCCGGTCATCTGCTGACGCTTTGGGGTCCGGTTCGCCCTGTCGGGACTTATTTTCCCAATAATGACTGGCGTTCTATACATTATCCCTTACATAATCTGTGTGTGTGTGTGTGTGTGTGTGTGTGTGCGCGTGTGCGTGTGCGTGCGTGTGTGTGCAGGTACCCCTGAGTTCATGGCTCCTGAGATGTACGAGGAGAAGTACGATGAGTCGGTGGACGTGTACGCCTTTGGGATGTGCATGCTGGAGATGGCCACTTCAGAGTACCCTTACAGCGAGTGCCAGAACCCCGCCCAGATCTACCGCAGAGTGACCAGCGTGAGTACACACACACACACACACACACACACACACACACACACACACACACTCAAACAGCCACTGCTACACACACACACACACACACACACACACACACACACACACACACTCAAACAGCCACTGCTACACACACACACACACACACACACACACACACTCAAACAGCCACTGCTACACACACACACACACACACACACACTCAAACAGCCACTGCTACACACACACACACACACACACACACACACACACACTCAAACAGCCACTGCTACACACACACACACACACACACACACACACACACACACACACACACACACACAGCCACTGCTACACACACACAGCCACTGCTACACACACACAGCCACTGCTACACACACACACACACACAC
>NC_055978.1:31070388-31090388 GCF_018492685.1 Alosa sapidissima | reverse complement strand
ATATTCTATTCATCTCTCTCTACCTGGATGCATCTCTCTCTTTCTTCCTCCCTCTCTCTCCCTCTCTCTCCCTCTCTGTTTGATTTGTCGTCTTCTTCACATCTGTCGGCTGTGTGTGAGTGTGTGTGTGTGTGTGTGCGCGTGTGTGTGCGCACGGAGCAGGAGGACGAGCTGCTCTGACAGTTCCTCCTTAGGACTTTTATTCTGTCGCTCCGATTTACTTCCTGTTCGCCCTCCTCTGATAGCTCACTCTCTAACATTCCAGTACAGCGTCTATCTGAAGGGTGTGGGTGTGTCTGTGTGTGTGTGTGGCTCTCTACTGTTCCAGTACAGCGTCTATCTGAAGGGTGTGGGTGTGTCTGTGTGTGTGTGGCTCTCTACTGTTCCAGTACAGTGTCTATCTGAAGGGTGTGGGTGTGTCTGTGTGTGTGTGGCTCTCTACTGTTCCAGTACAGTGTCTATCTGAAGGGTGTGGGTGTGTCTGTGTGTGTGTGGCTCTCTACTGTTCCAGTACAGTGTCTATCTGAAGGGTGTGGGTGTGTCTGTGTGTGTGTGGCTCTCTACTGTTCCAGTACAGTGTCTATCTGAAGAGTTTGTGTGTGTGTGTGGCTCTCTAGTGTTCCAGGATAGATATACAATTGAAAGAGTCATCTGAAGTGTGTGTGTATAGTTTTCCATGTCTGATGTGTGTGTGTGTGTGTGTGTGTGTGTGTGTTCTTCCTTCTCTGCAGGGGGTGAAGCCTGGTAGTTTTGATAAGGTTGCCATTCCTGAAGTCAAGGAGATCATCGAGGGATGCATACGACAGAATAAAGATGAGAGGTGAGGAGTGTACACGCGCGCACGCACGCACGCACGCACGCACACACACACACACACACATATACACACACACACACACCCATACACACACACACATCCATACACACACATACATCCATACACAATCATATACATTCATACACACACACACATACATACATACATACATACATGTTTGCACACACACACACACACACACATCCATACACATTCATATACACAGATACATCCATACACATTCATACACACACATACATGTTTGCACACACATCCATACACACACACACACACACATCCATACACACACACACATCCGTACACATTCATACACACACTAGGGCTTTGACTCCGAACTTCGTTATTCGATTATTTTAAAAATGAAAGATATTCGACCGAATTTTAGGGATCTCTTAATATTCGAACCTGTAGCCTATGGAGATAATTTCTATACATGTATTTGGTTGTAAACGTTGTTTTCAATTCAGATTCTGAGGTTTTTTTCACACCTGGTGAAGTAAAATGGCGAGCTCATTAGCAAGGCTATTATTGATCATCTGGGCTCCTGTAGGTGACGTTAGCATCCTGGCTGGTTCGTGCTTAGTGAGCTCACACATAGACACAATAGACACTTTTATTGTAAACTTAACCTTCCTCTGATTTTAATCACCTCAGTTATCAATCAAAGCAAACAGGGAAAAGAAATGGCAACACAATCATGAAAAACACTCAAATAAATAAATGTGCACATAAGTCTGAATGAAAAGCAGCACTGGTTGAAGCCTGGACATATTGTAAACAAAGTAAAGTTAGCTTAATTTGCTAGTTTATCATAGTCTGGTTAGACTGTTCAGTTTCCCTATGTGTGTTTAAGTTTCAAATTAATACTTTTTCTCCTTGGGAAAAGTCTGTTTGAGTCTTGGAAAATACTTTTCCATTTGCATCGGGATTGAGATGATTAGAACTTAGCAGTCAATTTGAATGCAACAGTTTTGAACAAATTCGTGCAGCGTGCTAATGATGCTAACCGGATTTAATAGCAATTTAGCCAGTCGTCTTGCACGATTAATGTTTGGATTACATGTGCATGCTGAGGAGGGATGCACCTGTTGAGAGAGAGAGAGAGTGCAAGGACTCATTGAGAGTCTGTGTTGAGGTAGGCCTACTTCTATCGCCTACTCTGGTAGAGTTTGACATACTACAATGCAAGATATATTTAGCCTATTTATTTATGGACAACGTAAGGCAGGAGGTGTGTGTTGCTTTTAATTATGAATGTTATATCGAACGTATTTTTTATTGATATCGATTACATGTCTATTGCGATACATATCGCTATCGTTTTATCGCCCAGCCCTATGCTCAATAATAACAATTTTAACACACGCATAAATACTCAGCCTTTCGTGCACGTAGTCTATTGTCTATCTTAATACCAATATCGGTCTTACTGAAGACATTTAATTGTTAAAATATTATTAATACATATTCGAATATATTCAAATTGTAATATTAATAAACAAACAAACTTCGAATATGATTTTTGGGCAAAAGTCAAAGCCCTAACACACACACACATACATACATACATGTTTGCACACACACACACACACACACACACACACACACACACACACACACACACACACACACACACACATCCATACTCATCCATACACACTCACACACACACATCCATCCATACACATTCATACACACACACACATACATCCATAAACATTCATACACACACATACTGTCACACGTTTGCACACACACACACACACACTCACATTAGAGGCTCCTTAATCACAGGTGAGCTAATGAAGTGTAATGAGGAGTTTGTTTGTGAGTTTGTATGATTAAGTTTCTGGCAGACTCTTGCTTTGTGTTCATTAAGAAATGTGCCCGCTTATTCTGCTAAGACCACCTGCTCTCCAACACTCTCACACACACACACACACACACACATTCCCTCCAACACACACTCCCTCCAACACACACACACACACACACACACACACACACACACTCCAACGCGCACACACACACACACACACACACAGTGTTTTCTTGCTCTCTACACTGACCACAGCTTGATCTCTGACTCTGCAGCCTCCTTGAGCAGACTGTGTACTCGTTAAGCTTGTTAAACTCGTTAAGCTGTTTAATTAACACAGCTCTCCCCATGGATAGACCTACAACGTGTGTGTGTGTGTGTGTGTGTGTGTGCGCGCATGCGCCTGTGCCTGTGTGTGTGCGTCTGCATAAGTGCAGTGATCTTATATTTGCTCTCTGTTGTGTGTGTGTGAGAGTTGGATTGGTTTTGTGTTGATGTTGCTGTGTGTGTGTGTGTGTGTATTGTTAAATGAGAAAGTCTGGAAGCTTCTACAGTGTGTGTACTTGTGTGTGTCAAGGCAAGAGAGCGGATTGTGTGTGTGTATGACTGTTTGTGTGTGTGTGCGCTAACCCTGTTTCCTGTGTCTACTGTAGTGTGTGTGTGTTGGATTGTTAAAGTGTGTGTTTGGATTGTGTGTGTGTGAAGGCAAGAGCGGATTGTGTGTGTGCGTGTGCACTATAAGTTTAAGCAGGGTATGATGTTTCGCTGATGAAGCTCAGTAATAAGCTGAAGCCAGTTCCTCTTTGATGCACCAAGAGCTCTGTTACACAATACTGCATCAGAGCACACTGCCTGGGAGATTGTGTGTGTGCGTGCGTGCGTGCGTGCGTGCGTGCGTGCGTGCGTGCGTGCGTGCGTGCGTGCGTGCGTGCGTGCGGGTGTGTGTGTGTGTGTGAGTGTTTGCATCTCCAGGGCTTTTTCCCTGTTATTATTATGCCAGTATGTAATCTAATGAAGACTTTGATGAGAGGACTGATCACATGCTGATGTCAGGAGAGGATACACTCAATCGAATTCCTCTTTTTCCCAGAAAACACACACACACAGGGGCAGAAACACACACACACACAGCGCTCGTGCAGCCAGCATGGCCCCATACTTCCTATTGGAAACATCTGACCGGCTCCCTGGCTCTGCGGGATCTCCGTATTGGAGCTCATGGCATCTTAGGGCCGTGGAATTCAGCCTCTCTACACAAGACCTCAATCTCAGGGCACTGGACAGGGGACACATTGATGCAGGGTTGTTTTTTACTCAGTGACCTGCCTGCGTGTGTGTGTGTTGGTCACTACAGCAGCTGAATGTCCAGTGGCTGTACTGTGCTCTGTGACCCTGGTCATGCGGCGTGCTGACTGACCCTCACATCAGGCGTGAAAGAGTCGTGCTCTTGTTTCCCACCACACAGCTGGCTGTCACATCTGTGCTGTGGGGCCACAGCTGAGCTGACATGCTCACTTGTTTCCCCAACATCTGCACATGCTGCTCAGATTTAGTCTGGAGACTTTGTGGAATGGAAGCAGGGAGAGGTCATGGGTTCTAGAATCCTGTCTGAGCACCACTTTGTGTCTGTGAGGTTCTAGAAGCCTGTCTGAGCTCCACTCTGTGTCTGTGAGGTTCTAGAAGCCTGTCTGATCTCCACTCTGTGTCTGTGAGGTTCTAGAAGCCTGTCTGATCTCCACTCTGTGTCTGTGAGGTTCTAGAAGCCTGTCTGAGCTCCACTCATAGGGTCTGTTTGAAACAGAAGACCGCTGCCTGCTGCCTCCCTCCCTACATAGAGAGCTGTCTCACTAGACATGACTGGATTAAATGCATCTTTTAAAAATGAGCGTAGCACTCTAGAATCTTTGGTTAACACTACGGTATGACGTTAGCAAAGGCCTGACGTTAAACTAAATTAGCTTACGTAAGCTAGCAGGCTAACGGTATAAATTAGTTTTACGGACGGCAGATATATCAGACCAGACGCTATTAATGGTTACAACAATGGCATAATCAGATAGTAAATTGTTTATTTCTCATCTCAAATCTACAAATCTAAGCAAAATAAGGTCACACAAATGACATTTTAAACAGATTCAGCAGCCATTACCGATGTCATCCGCCATGTTTGTTTACCTTTCACAGCTGTTTCAGACGTTGCCGCAAGGTATTATGGGTAGGAGGGAGCATGAAGTGTGCATCGATGCTCCCTCCAAAAATGACCGTTATTTGGGAATTCTAAGATATCTTAGAAGGCAGCAGAATTATTTTTTTCGGTTTCGAACCGCACTTGCTGCCTTGCTCCCCAGTTAGATATCTTAAAAGGCAGCAACTTTACCCGTTTCGAACAGACCCATAGACTGTAAAAAATTGTTTGTATAGCTCCATTTTGTGTCTGAGGTTCTAGAATCCTGTCTGAGCTCCACTTTGTGTCTGAGGTTTTAGAAGCCTGATTGAGTCCTAAAGTGGTGTTCTGCAGTAGGTTGGAGAGTCCTAGAAAAGTACTGTTGTTCTGCAGTAGGTTGACAAATGTAGTTTTGTGAAGTGTGTTCGTGATTTCTAAGAACTGCCGGTCTATTCTTGTCTTTGGCTGTTCCAGTCGGCATCTTGACGCATGAGGCTTGAGTTTAGAGGGTCATCAATCTCAGGGCACTGGACAGGGGACACATTGATGCAGGGTTGTTTTTTACTCCAGCCAGCGTGTGTGCGTGCGTGCGTGCGTGTATGTGTGTTGAACGGTCGAGATGCGATGGAGGTCATCTGGCCTGAAAGACTGCTGTTATTGGCACATGGCTGTGTGTGTGTGTGTGTGTGAGTTTGTACGGGTGTGTGCTTGTAAGTGTCTGTGTTCTTTAAGAGTGTGTGTGTGTGTGTGTGTGTGTGTGTGTGTGTGTGTGTGTGTGTGTGTGTGTGTGTGTGTGTGTGCGTGCGTGCGTGTGTGTGTGTGTACACATGCGGTCTTTGCTACACTTTCTCCTAACCCCCACTGTACTCCATTGTATTGCCCTCTTAAAAGGCCATGAGGGTTTTATTCAATTTTCACAAATGGGTTTGACATTTTATTCTAAATTCTTGACCCCCGCCCCCCCCTCTCCATCCCTCCCTCCCCCCACAGGTACTCCATCCACATCCTGCTGAACCATGCCTTCTTCCAGGAGGAGACTGGTGTGAGGGTGGAGCTGGCCGAGGAGGACGATGGGGAGATGATCGCCATCAAGCTGTGGCTGCGCATTGAAGACGTCCGCAAGCTCAAGGGCAAGTACAAGGACAACGAGGCCATCGAGTTCTCCTTCGACCTCAACAAGGACGTGCCTGAAGATGTTGCCCAAGAAATGGTGAGGACACAAGATGTACAGTACCTGTGTGTGTGTGTGTGTGTGTGGATTAAGATCATTGACCCACTGTAACATACAGTATGTTGAGATGAGCTTATATTCACCATATTCCGCCACGCCCATTTTAGAAATGGATTTTCTTCCGCTCGGCTAGTTCCGGCTCGTTAGCTAGTTCCGCTCGGCTAGTTCCGGCTCGTTAGCTAGTTCCGCTCGGCTAGTTCCGGCTGGTTAGCTTCATTGAGAGAGAAGAAGATGGAGAGCAACACCAGCAGGAGGTCAGATGGCAAGATTGACCTTCGCCACCCAGAGCTATTGTGGGTAGATGAGATGTGCCACCCAAGATGGGCTATGCACCCCTACGCAGTGGGTAGAGATGTGCCAGTTGTTTTGTAACCATGATAACGCAGTGGGTAGAGATGTGCCAAATGTTTGGTAACCATGATAACTTTGTTTAGGCTTTGATTCAAGAAAAAAAGTCATTACAGAACCGCAGCTTCTAAGTCAGTGTTTTTATTTCAATGCATCACAATGGATTAGTGCTCAACTGGAAGTTCTCACAGAAAACGGGAAAGATGGCCGCCATGTTGAACGCCCCCATAAGATGTCCTTGCTTTTGCTTCCTGCATGTGCTCTAAGACACACACGCACACACACACCCCTCCTCTGTGTATGCGCTGTAGATGGTCTATGTGTGTGAGGTGTGTGTGTGTGTGTGTGTGTGTGTGTGCGTGCCTGACTGTATTCTGTGTGTGTGTGAGGTGTGTGTGTGTGTGTGCGTGCCTGACTGTATTCTGTGTATTTGTGAGGTGTGTGTGTTTGCGTGCCTGACTGTATTCTGTGTGTGTGTGAGGTGTTTGTGTGAGGTGTGTGTGTGTGTGTGCGTGCCTGACTGTATTCTGTGTGTAGGTGTGAGGTGCGTGTGTGTGCGTGCCTGACTGTATTCTGTGTGTGTGTGAGGTGTGTGTGTGTGTGAGGTGTGTGTGTGTGTGCGTGTGCCTGACTGTATTCTGTGTGTGTGTGTGTGTGTGTGCGTGTGCCTGACTGTATTCTGTGTGTGTGGTGTGTGTGTGTGTGTGTGTGTGCGTGCCTGAATGTATTCTGTGTGTGTGTGAGGTGTGTGTGTGCGTGCCTGACTATTCTGTGTGTGTGTGTGTGTGTGTGTGTGTCTGACTGTATTCTGTGTGTGTGTGAGGTGTGTGTGTGTGTGAGGTGTGTGTGTGTGTGCGCGTGCCTGACTGTATTCTGTGTGTGTGAGATGCAGGTGTACTCTGGCTATGTGTGTGAGGTGTGTGTGTGTGTGTGTGTGTGTGTGTGA
Organism: Alosa sapidissima; assembly: GCF_018492685.1. Lineage (NCBI taxonomy): Eukaryota > Metazoa > Chordata > Actinopteri > Clupeiformes > Clupeidae > Alosa > Alosa sapidissima. The sequence goes on along the minus strand of NC_055978.1, from coordinate 31,083,042 downwards.
GGTGTGTGTTTGTATGTGAATATGTGCGCGCGCCCCTGACTGTGTGTGTGTGGTGCAGGTGGACTCTGGCTATGTGTGTGATGGCGACCACAAAACGATGGCGAAGGCCATCAAGGACCGCGTGTCTCTGATCTTGCGCAAGAGAGAGCAGCGCAAGCAGGTGCGGGAGGCCCAGCTGGAGGCCCAGCGGAACCAGAACCAGAACCAGCCGGCAGCAACAGCAGCAGCAGCAGCAGGGCAGCAGGGTCCGGCAGAACCGGAAGAGTCGGAACACGAGTTGCAGCTGCAGCAACAACAACAGCAGCAGCTGCAGTACCAGCAACCCAACATCTCCATGACCTGTACGTACACACACACACCACACACACACACACACACACACACACCACACCCACACACACCACACACACCAACCCACCTGTTATGTGACCATAAATCATAAAGAATGGTTCAACATAACATAAGGAAAGCCATAGAGTCGACGTAGTGCAAAGTTAACAAATTTAATAAAGTAAAGCTCCCAGACAGACAGAATAACGTGGCGGTGAAAACAATACAAAATGTAAAAGAAAACCCTTGGACTTACTGACTAAGATGGAGTTAACGTTCTGCTCGCGTTTGAAAACAAAATACAGAAAAGTGTGTGAGTGTTCCGGTGTCTTCCTTCCCTACTCTAACTGAACCTGTAATACAAAAAGTGCCAACCCGTCACCAAGCCACCGCCAACGCAAGTACCATAAACTACAATATAAATGAAACACATTAAGCCATGTGATCAAGTACCATAAACTACAATATAAATTAATCACATTAAGCCATGTGATTAACTATACGGATAAGTGTTAACACAAATAACAAAAGTGCCGACGATAGCACGTCACGACAAAGCGTCCAGCAAAGAGGAAGTGCGGCGAGGGGATGGGAGAGGCCGACAGGATGGAGGCGGCTCAAATAGCAGGAGGACCAGCCCCCTGAATCCGCGCACGCACAGCTACCTGCAGAGACAGAACACAACACAAGCACCGTTCTACTCCCCCTACAGGTGGAACAACGTAATACCACCCCACACCACACACACTCCAACAAACTCACACCACACCAACACAACACACACACACACATCATGCACACACACACACTCCACACACTCAGCCGATCATTCAATCCGCCCCTTCCTCTCCTCCCCTCTCTCTCTTTCTCTCTCTCTCTCTCTCTCTCCCTCTCCTCCCCTCTCTCTCTCTCTCTCTCTCTCTCTCTCTCTCTCTCCCTCTCTCTCTCTCTCTCTCTCCCTCCCTCTCCCTCTCTCTCTCCCTCTCTCTCTCCCCCTCTTTCTCTCTCTCTCTCTCTCTCTCTCTCCCCCTCTCCCTCCCTCTCTTCCTCTTCCTCTCTCTCTCCCTCTCTTCCTCTCCCTCTCTTCCTCTTCCTCTTCCTCTCTTCCTCTTCCTCCCCCTCTCTTCCTCTTCCTCTTCCTCTCTCCCTCTCTCTCCCTCTCTTCCTCTTCCTCTTCCTCTCTTCCTCTCTCTCCCTCTCTTCCTCTCTCTCCCTCTCTTCCTCTTCCTCTCTTCATCTCTTCCTCTTCCTCTCTCTCCCTCTCTCTCTTCCTCTTCCTCTCTCTCTCCCTCTCTCCCTCTCTTCCTCTCTTCCTCTCTTCCTCTCTCTCCCTCTCTTCCTCTTCCTCTTCCTCTTCCTCTCTTCCTCTCTCTCCCTCTCTTCCTCTTCCTCTCCCTCTCTTCCTCTCTTCCTCTTCCTCTTCCTCTCTCTCTCTCTCTCTCTCTCTCTCTCTCTCTCTCTCTCTCTCCCTCCCTCTCCCAGTGGAGGGTGCTGCAGACAGCGGTCAGGGTTCGTCCATCTTCTCTGAGGTGCACCTGGGTCAGGCCATGTCCTACAGCGCTGTTCCTGCCCCCCAGCAGGGATCTGGCCAACCACAGGGCTCGTTCCCGCCCTCCTCTGCCCCGCACAGCCAATCGCTGCTGGCCCAGCAGCACACAGCCTACGCGCAGCAGCCAATGGTGAGTGAGCTCCTGTGTGAGGGGTGGGTGTTGGGGCACTGTGCACAGGTCAGGGCCACCGGATGCCACGGACACCACAGGTGTGGGCTCACCTGAGCAGGTGAGTCTGGCTCATCCAGACCAGTGTGTCTAATTAGGCTCATCAGACCAGGGCACACCTGAGCAGCAGGTGTGTGTGCTCTCTAGTATGTCTTACTGGTAGTTATTTGGAGTGAAAGAGTTTAATTTAATCACGCACACACTTGTTAAACATGGGTATTAGGTTATGAAGCTGAGTGTTGGGTTATGAAGCTGAGTATTGGGTTATGAAGCTGAGTGTTGGGTTATGAAGCTGAGTGTTGGGTTATGTAGCTGAGTATTGGGTTATGAAGCTGAGTATTGGGTTATGAAGCTGGGTATTGGGTTAGTATTGGGTTATGAAGCTGATCATTGGGTTATGTAGCTGAGTATTGGGTTATGTAGCTGAGTATTGGGTTATGTTGCTGAGTGTTGGGTTATGTAGCTGACGAATGGGTTATGGATTGGGTTATGTAGCTGAGTGTTGGGTTTTGAAGCTGAGTGTTGGGTTTTGAAGCTGAGTGTTGGGTTTTGAAGCTGAGTGTTGGGTTATGAAGCTGAGTGTTGGGTTATGAAGCTCAGTGTTGGGTTATGTAGCTGAGTATTGGGTTATGTATTGGGTTATGTAGCTGAGTATTGGGTTATGTAGCTGAGTATTGGGTTATGAAGCTGAGTGTTGGGTTATGAAGCTGAGTATTGGGTTATGTATTGGGTTATGTAGCTGAGTATTGGGTTAGTATTGGGTTATGAAGCTGAGTGTTGGGTGAAAAGGTGAAGATGTTTAGGTCAGTCAGGAGGTGTGAGCGCTCCACTGCTCAGTGTTTAGACTAGGGGGCCTGTGCACAGCCTTGGGGGGGGTCTGTGAGGGAGGGGGGTCCTGGATGCATGGAGGGGGGCCTTGTGGGTTTGGAGTGGTTGCATGCGTTAACACACACACTCACTCCACCACGGAGTGTGTTCCTCGCCTACTGCACGGAGACGCCGGATCAGACGGCAGCTTACGCTGGAGTGGACCATGGTCACTTCAAGGCCTCATCCTCCGGAGTAAGCTCCTGTCCACACACACACACACACACACACACACACACACACACACAGCAGGTGTGTGATGATGGCTGCTGCATGCCAGGAGAACCGCTCACCTGTTCCAGCTCCACAGTCGGCCCGTGGCCACGCCCACACTAGTCTACCTGCTGCCATGGTAACGCACCTCTGACCCCACCCCCTCCCCTGCGGGCTCCGCCCTGCATTCCAATCCCCACCCCCCTGTTAGACGAGATCACTTCCTCTGTTACTGGCCACTGTTGTCTTTTCATTTGTTTATTGGTTGTGCTGTTATTTATTGTTTGTTTTTGATCATGTTTTTTCTGATGTATTGTACCCATGATGCAATGCAAACAGACAGCCATCAGTTTCTCCTCCCACTTGCCTTGGCCAAGTCACATGACCTCGCCAGGCCCTTCTATTGAGCATGTCTCCATAGCAACTACATTACCACTGCCAGTGATGTCACAGATAAGCCCCGCCCACTCCATATATGGAGAGAAACTGAAGGCAGTCTGTCTGTTCAGATCCTCTTTTGTTTATCAGTTTTGTCTTTTTGTTATTTGTTTGTTATATTATTTGCTCCCAATGAGTTGTATATTGTCATTAAAGTATCTGTTGACCCAGAAGTGCTTGTCCACCATTTGGCACTCTACCAGCCTGGGCTCGCTGTGTTGAGCGTGACGAGTAGTCTGTCCAATCTGAGCTCTCCTTTTCCCCCCTGACCTCCAGCTTGACCCCTGACCTCCAGCTTGACCCCTCTAACCTGCTAAAGGCTAACCGCTAGCGGCGCGCTGAGTTGACCCCTCCTGGACTTCGCTTTTCCCTGGCCGCCACCGGGCCTCCAGCAGAACTGGGGCTCTAACCAGGCTGGAGCTTCTCCACTCTCTTGTGGTCTTGTGCTTCTAACAACCAATCACACTCTTGCGTCGATTGACATTAGTGTTGATCTAACAACCAATCACACTCTTGCGTCGATTGACATTAGTGTTGATCTAACAACCAATCACACTCTTGCGTCGATTGACAATAGTGATCTAACAACCAATCACACTCTTGCGTCGAGACATTAGTGCTGCTGCTCTTCCCTTCTCTGTGTCGCTGATCCCTTCTCTCTCTCCATCTCAGTGTCGCTGATCCCTTCTCTCTCTCCATCTCAGTGTCTCTGATCCCTTCTCTCTCTCCATCTCAGTGTCTCTGATCCCTCCTCTCTCTCCATCTCAGTGTCTCTGATCCTTCCTTTTCTCTCTCCATCTCAGTGTCTCTGATCCCTCGTTCCTGTGAGTTGTTTGTGTTTGTGTTGTGTCCTTCTCCTTTGAGTTCCTCTGTTTGTGTTTGTCTGGTGTGTAGAGGAGGAGTGTGTTTATGTGTGTGTGAAGAGAGTGTGTGTGTTATGTGTATTCATCTGTTTTTGTGTGTGTGTGTTCATTTTTTGTGTGAGCTGGACTAAATACTTCTGTTGGTATGAGTGTGTGTAAATTGTATATTTATGTGTGTGTGTGTTTTATATCTGTATGTGTAGACTGTTTATCTGTGTGTGTATATTTTGTGTGTGTGTTTATCTGTGTGTGTGTGTTAATGTGCTGTTCCTCCGCTTCGCAGCATCCTCCAGCTGTACGTCGTGGCCGTAGCATGTCCGTTTGCGTGCCCTGCGTGCACTCTGCCCCCCCGCACTTCCTGTCCTGCCCCCCCCGGGCCCCCAGCACCCCCCCGCCTCTGCTGTCCCCCCCTGACGGTGGCGGTAGCCGTGGCGACGGCGAGACGTTTGCGCGGCGGCTGTCCAAAGCGCTGGAGAGCGTGCTGCCCCTGCAGTCGGCCCCTCCACGCACTCGGCCCAGACGCGGCAGCCTGCCGGCCCTGTTCGCCAGCCCCGTACGTCACTATGCCCCCTAGGGGTGACCCAGGGCACTGCCACGCGCCACAGACCCCACAACACAGCCACCTGAAACAGGAGCGGAGAGGAGGAGAGAGATCTAGAGATGGAGGAGAGGAGGAGAGATCTAGAGACAGAGGAGATGAGAGGAGGAGAGAGATCTAGAGACGGAGGAGAGAGGAGGAGAGAGATTTAGAGATGGAGGAGAGGAGAGGAGGAGAGAGATTTAGAGATGAGATGAAGGGAAATGCACAGGAGAGAGGGAGGATGGAGAACCAGAGATTGAGGAGAAGAGAGAGGGAGTGGAGGATAGAGACTCCTAGATGGAGGAGAGGAGAGAGTGATGAGTGAGAGTACAGTATGCAGTTGGGTTGGGCCCAGTGCAGCAGCTTTAGCTTCAGCCGGGAAAGTGGACTTGGCCCCATAATGAGATTGTAGCTAATTCCTTTAAAAGCAGCCTCATGCTCTTTAAGCCCAGAGCCTGTGTGTGTGTGTGTTCCTGTCCCTCTGTGCAGGTTAGCGGTCTAAAGCTACCTGCAGCTGTGTAGACTGGGCCTCTCACTCTCTCTCTCTGTCTGTCATTCCTAAAACTGCAGAGTGTTTTGGGGTCATTTAATGGCCCTCCATCTGCACCTCGTGCTTATCTGTGACGTCTAGAGCAGGTGTTCTGTTCTCGCAGGAAGGGTTGTGTGTGTGTGTGTGTGTGTGTGTGTGTGTGTGTGTGTGTGTCGAATTTGCACATGGCCAGTCAGGCATACAGCTACAGGCCAGGAAGTTTAGGAGTTTCAGCAGTTAGATCCTCTTTCAGGTGGTTGTATGTGTGTGTACAAGTGTGTATGTGTGCGTGTGCAAGGGTGTGTGTGGCTCCCGGCAGTTGTCCTGGGCTCGCGCTAAATACAGACCGAGTGCACCCCCCCCCCCCCCCCCATCTTGAGACTCTACTGCTGCTGTCTCATGATGTCACTTCCTGTTCTGCCTCTCGACCACCACAGACTGACCCTGGGACAGAAATGGTATCAGAGCCAGATCTGTGGCACTCAGCTATGACATCATCAGAAAGTGCCCAAGCCAGCTGTGCTGTGGCGCTCAGCTATGACATCATCAAATAGCGCAGTCATGTCTCCGCCCCTCTGTCTGACTCGGCTGTATTTAGCTCCTCCTCCTCCTCAAAGCTGTCATCTCTGCCTGTCTCATACACATACACATACACACACACACACACACACTCTTCTGCCCTCTCCAGTCTTCAGTATTGTTACAAGGGAACTTATAGTTCCACTCTTTCTTGTGGGATTGATGTATTTCTACTGGTGATGAATATGCAACTCTGAATCTCTCCATTCCTCTCTCTTTCTCTTTCTCTCTCCATCCCTCTCATCCCTCTCTCTGTCTCTATGGCGATGCTCTTCTCTGTATGTCTTTATAGTTGCTCTGTGATCCCTTTCTCTCTCCATCCCTCTCTCTCTCTCTCTCTCCCTCTCTGTCTCTATGGCGATGCTCTTCTCTTTAAAGTTGCTCTGTGATCCCTTTCTTTCTCCATCCCTCTCTCTCTCTCTCTGTCTCTATGGCGATGCTCTTCTCTTTAAAGTTGCTCTGTGATCCCTCTCTCTCTCCATCCCTCTCTCTCTCTCTCTCTCTCTCTGTCTCTATGGCGATGCTCTTCTCTTTAAAGTTGCTCTGTGATCTTATTGTTGCCGCAGCCGCAGTCTGTGAGTCACGCGTTGGCCGGCGTTGGAGCGTCAGCCGCGTCCGCACCTCCTCTCGTCTCCATGGAGACCCCGCACCTCTTTTACCCGCCCGGCGTCCACCCGGAGCGTCCGGTCTCCTTCTCCCCGCCCCCGTGCCACCCCCCCGCCCCCCAAGGGGCTGTCGCAGCGCCGCAAGAGCACGTCCATCCTGGAGGCGCACACACGGCACTTCCAGCCCGTCTACCGCGCCTACGGCAGCAGCCTGCACCCCGAGGGCCTGGACGCTGCGCTCTACCGGCCGCTGCACCCCAAGGGCCTGGACGCTGCGCTCTACCGGCCGCTGCACCCCGAGGGCCTGGACGCTGCGCTCTACCGGCCGCTGCACCCCGAGGGCCTGGACGCTGCGCTCTACCGGCCGCTGCAGCAGGAGGACACGGTGCGGAGGCTCAGCCTCAACCAGGCGGCCCTGCTGGACCACTTCGAGGCGCTAGCGTACGGCGGCTACCCCGCACTCGCGGCGGCCGCGCACCCGCTCAGCCAGCTCAGCTTCCACCAGCAGATGCAGGCGGTAGCCGCCGCCGGACTGGGCTACGAGCAGCCGCCCCCGTACCTGCACCCGCACCCCCTGCAGGCCCACCTGCGCATGACGCACAGCCCCGCACCCCCGCAGCCACACGCCAGCCACCAGGGGGCGCAACAGCTCCATCAGCAGCAGCAGCAGCAACAACAACAGCAACAACTCCATCAGCAGCAGCAACAACAACAACAGCAGGCGCCCTCCTCGGCTCCTCCCACGGCCACGCCCACACAGGAAGCCACCTATCAGCCGCACTCGTTCTCCCACTCCGCTCCGCCTCTGCTGACGGTGGCTGGCCCCATGGAGACGACCCCTGGCCCCTCCCCCGGGGGTGTGTTTGACTTCCACACGCTGCACGGTCTGGCGAGTGACACCGCGGGGTCGGCGACGGCTCTGCTGGCGTCCCGTCTGTACCGGCCGCGGCGCGGCTCCATGGAGCTGAGTCTGGACGAGGCGGCCGGCGCGTGTGGAGGCGGGGCCAGCGGCGGGCGTCTGCAGCCCGTCACCGAGGAGCTGTTCTGCTACGTGAGCCCCGAGATGCCGCTGCCGCCCGGCAACCTGCTGCTGCACGGCCTGAAGGAGCGCAGCCCCGAGCCTGACCTCGACCCGCTCAGCGATTCCCTGGCCTCACCGGACGCCACCGGCGACTTCCTGTCCCCGCCGGCGCCTCACCCACACTGGCCCTCGCTTGACGCCTCGGCCGCCCAGGCCATCCCGTACGCCTCCTACGAGGCCGCCGCCATCGCCGCCCCTCTGGACGGACACCCCCCCAGCCAGCCGGCCTTCCTGCTGCTGTCAGACACTCCGGGAGGGCACCCCCCGCTTGGCAGCCTGCTCCACTGCGGCTGGGCTCACCAGCAGCCCCCACACGGCTCCTCCCTGGTACTGAGACACACCTGTACCTGTCCCGACCCCCACCCCCACCCCCACCCAGCCCCAATCCCCCACAATCCTCTCTGAGTTCCGTGATTGAGTATCTGTCTCTGGTTGTGGTTTTTAATCGTCTCCAGCCGCTGTCTAGAGCACTGAGCTCGCTTAGCTCTGGACAGGGGTCACACACACTCACACACACACACTCACACACACAAACAAGCTGAACTCTCTCTCTAGTGAATTAAAGGGGAAATCCGATGTGAAATGGATTATGGATATGCTTAGCATGACGTTCGTTGGGGAGGGAAAAAAACGCTAATCTAATTCATTCTAAACTAGTCTGTTTTTAGCCGATGCTTCCAAAATGCTAGCACTGGTAGCGATTGGGCATTTCTCATGGTAAAAAGGTCGCTAATTTTTAACCATTTACAAGGCTCAAAGTAGCCTGCCACTTCTTTGGTAGTATAATGAGGGTCCTAACATATAAAACGAGGCATTGACAACTTTGGAAATGTACAGATAGTTTATTAAAAAGGTCTGTATACAGTTAAGTCACAACAGCACAGATCTCGCATGTTTTTGACGGAAATACTTACTCTGAAGTGATTCCGTCAAAAAGACGTGAGATCTGTGCTTCAAGATGGCGCCGACAGGCTAGTTTAGAATGCATCAGATCAGAGCTTTTTTGCTCCCCTACGAACGTTCAAACTCGTTATCATGCTAAGCATATCCAAAATCCCTTTTACACCGAATTTCCCCTTTAACAATCATGGAGCTCGTTAGACGAGATGGGTTGTAAGCGTGTGTGTGTGTGTTGACCCCTGGTGGAGCTAAGCTGAGCACAGTGTGTGTGTGTCTGTAGGCGCCTCAGAGCGGAGGGTTGGGAGGGCTGCGCTACACACACCCCACTCCTCCAGGTGTGGTCCCCAGCGTGGTGTGTGTAGAAAGCGTAAGTAGTGGTTTGTGCGTATGCTCATATGCAGCCATATGTCAGATGTGTGTGTTTGCACTTCTAATAGAGCCTACATCTGGGCCTGCTCAGACTGGACATACAAATCCATAGCCGCCATGACAACACGAACTCCACCGCTGCGCTCTCATGACCAGTCATGTCCAGTAAGTGTGTGTGTGTGTGTTTAGCATCACACACACACACAAGCTCTGCGGCCAGATTCTCAAAACTCCAACATCATCACACACACACACTCATACACATGAGCTCTTCACACAGACTCTCAAAAGCAACATCACAGGATTCTCAAAGCCGAGCGGCGAAGTTAAACGACAGCCGAGTTAAACGGCAGTCGAGTTAAGAATTAAGCGGCAGCCGAGTTAAGCGGCAGTCGAGTTAAATGGCAGACGAGTTAAACGGCAGCCGAGTTAAACGGCAGCAGAGTTAAGCGGCAGTGGAGTTAAGTAGCAGGCGACTTTAACGGCTCTCGTCCCACGCGGCGGGCAGACCTCCTGGATTTGTATGAGCAAAACACACAACCAGCATACAGCTCAAACGTGGGGTGTGGGCAGCCCCCCTCTGCTCTAGGACACACAGCGTAGTGTGTGTGTCATCTAAATAACGGCTTTGTTATGTGTAGCGCCACGAGCGCTGTGCTGGAGACGGTTAAAACAGACCCACACACACACACACACACACACACACATACATCTCTCAGGTGTTGATCATGTCTCATGCTCACATCTCTCAGGTGATGATCATGTCTCGCAAGACTTTCTGGAAAATAAAAACAGATTCGAAAGCTTTCTGTTGTTTTTCATTTCTGTAATTATTTCTTTTTAATTACAACTTAATTGTTGTGTATTTATTTCTTTATTTGCTTTCATTAATGTCTGTTTGTCACTGGGACACAGAGTGCACATGTTGACCCTTAGAATGCCGTACGGGAGCCTGCTTTCCTCCTCCACTTCCACTTCTGTTCAATCTGCTTTTGTTTCTTTCAATCAGTTGCTCATGTTGTCTATTATTTTGCCCTCTGTGTGCGTGTGTGCGTGTGTGTGTGTGTGTGTGTGTGTGTGTGTGTGTGCGTGTGTGCGTGTGTGTGTGTGTGAGGCCCTGTGGGGATGATCACTGGGATAGGAAGGTAAGGTAATCTGCTTGCTGCAACTATACTGGTTTCTGGTCCCTTCCCGCCCCGGGAGGGCCAGTATAGTTGAGAACAGCCTTCTAAGGGTTTTAGTACTTGCCCCCTGGAGGTGGGGGCAGAGCTGCAGGGTGCTGATGATGATGATGATGATGATGATGATGATGATGATGGTGGTGGTGGTGGTGGTGATGATGATGATGATGATGATGATGATGGTGAAGGTGTCTAGGGGTCACACAACCGTCTAACCCTAAAACACACCAATCATGTGCAGATCCTCACTGCATGAACCCCACTCACCCACCTAACCCTGTGTGTGTGTGCGTGTTTGTATAGTATGTGTGCGTATAGATTTGTGTGTATGTGCATACACAAAGGAGCTGGTATCAGTGAGTTTGTGTATGTGTGTGTGTGTGTGTGCGTGTTTGTATAGTATGTGTGCGTATAGATTTGTGTGTATGTGCATACACAAAGGAGCTGGTATCAGTGAGTTTGTGTATGTGTGTGTGTGTGTGTGTGTGTAGGCAAATGTACAGAATATCTGCCAGGTAACATTTTCTAATCTTTTTGTTTTCTGTGTCTCACTGTTCTTCCACTTTCTTCACCCTCTCCTTCCTTCCCTCCCTCTCTCTCTCCTTCCCTCTCTCTCTTTCCTCTCTCTCTCCCTCTCTCTCTCCTTCCCTCTCTCTCTCTCCCTCTCTCTCTCCTTCCCTCTCTCTCTCCCTCTCTCTCTCCTTCCTCTCTCTCTCCCTCTATTTTTGACTTTCTGTCTCCTCATCTCCTCAATGACTCTAATCCCCCTTCTCACTACATGTCCTTCCATCTTTCTTCCATCGTTCCTTCTCTCTCTCTCTCTCTCTCTCTCTCTCTCTCTCTCTCTCTCTCCTGTCATCCCTCTATTCCCTCCCCTCTTTTCTCTTCTCCCTCCCACTCTCTATCCCCCTCTCTCTCAGGCTCCTGTATCTTCTTCTGCTCTCTCGGTGAACTCCAACTCCCAGCATCCTCCAGCAGCAGCAGCAGCAGTGATGTCCCCACAGCAGCAGCAAGTAAGGGCTCTCCTCCTCTCCACCTCTCCTCCTCTCCACCTCTCCTCTATCCTCCTCGTCCTCCTCCTCTCCTCCTCTCCACCTCTCCTCCTCTCCACCTCTCCTCCTCTCCTCCTCTCCACCCTCTCCTCCTCTCCTCTCCTTCACTCCTCTCCTCCTCTCTCCTCTCCTCCTCCCCTCTCCTCCTCTCCTCTCCTCCTCACCTCATCTCCTCTCCTCCTCTCTCTCCTCTTTTCTCCTCATCTACTCTCTCTCCCCACCTCTCCTCCTCATCTCATCTCTTCTCCTCTTTCCTTTCCTCTTTCTCTCCTCTCTCCTCCTCTCCTCTCTTCTCTCCTCTCCTCTCTCCTCCTCTCCTCTCATCTCCTTTACTCCTCTCCTCTCCTCTCCTCTCTCCTCCTCTCCTCTCCTCTCTCCTCTCTCTCTCCTCTCTCTCCTCTCTCCTCTCTCCTCCTCTCCTCTCTTCTCTCCTCTCCTCTCTCCTCTCATCTCCTTTACTCCTCTCCTCTCCTCTCTCCTCCTCTCCTCTCCTCTCCTCTCCTCTCCTCTCCTCCTCTCTCCTCTCCTCTCTCCTCTCCTCTCCTCTCCTCTCCTCTCCTCCTCTCTCCTCTCCTTTACTCCTCTCCTCTCCTTTACTCCTCTCCTCTCCTCTCCTTTACTCCTCTCTTCTCTCCTCTCCTCTCTCCTCCTCTCCTCTCCTCTCAGGAGTCTGACCACTCGCCCACACAGCTCCCATCCAGAGCTCCAGGGAACCTCTCCACCGTGTGTGTGTGTGTGTGTGTGTGATCCTCTCTCCTGCATTAGAGTGTGGTGGCTTAAGGGTCTCTTACACTGTGTTGTCATTCTGTTTTTTATAGTACGGAGGTTTCTACATCCAAGCCATCCCCTCGCAGGTAGAGAAACCACCCCCACCCCCATTCCTTACCCCCCCCCCCCCCCCTCTCCCTCTTTCTCTCTCCCTCTCTCTCTCTCCCCCCCCTCTCTCTCTCTTTAGAAAGTGCTTCATTCCTCCCTCGTTCCCCCCCACCCTCTTCTCTCTCTCTGACTTCTCTCTGACCCTTCATCCCTCCATTTCTCCTATTTCACTCCCTCTCTCTTCCTCCCTCCCTTCTCCCTTTCTCTCTCTCTCTCTCTCTCTCTCTCTCTCTCTCTCTCTCTCTCTCTCTCTCTCTCTCTCTCTCCTCCTTCTCCCTCTCCCCTCCCTGTTCTGTGTGTGTGGTAAGATGACTCCTTGGAGTAAAGGAATGGGTTGTTTCTCTGTAATTCAGTGTGTGTGTAGGTGTGTGCATGGGTGTGTGTGTATGAGAGAGAGATCCACTAACTATTAGGTCTCAAAGCTTCTTTTGGTAAGTCTGTTGGAATGTTATCTGAACGAACACCATATCCAC
>NC_055978.1:31057888-31060388 GCF_018492685.1 Alosa sapidissima | reverse complement strand
CACACACACACCTCTTTATTTTCTGCACCTCCATACTCTCCTCACCTCCTCACACACACACATCCATACTCTCCTCACCTCCTCACACACACACATCCATACTCTCCTCACACACACACACACATCCATACTCTCCTCACCTCCTCACACACACACACACACCTCCATACTCTCCTCACACACACACACACACACCTCCATACTCTCCTCACCTCCTCACACACACACACACACCTCCATACTCTCCTCACACACACACACACACACACACACACCTCCATACTCTCCTCACACACACACACACACACACACACACACCTCCATACTCTCCTCACCTCCTCACACACACACACCTCCATACTCTCCTCACACACACACACACACACACACCTCCATAATCTCCTCACCTCCTCACACACACACACACACCTCCATACTCTCCTCACACACACACACACACCTCCATACTCTCCTCACCTCCTCACACACACACACACACACCTCCATACTCTCCTCACACACACACACACACACACACACCTCCATACTCTCCTCACACACACACACACACACCTCCATACTCTCCTCACACACACACACACACACACACCTCCATACTCTCCTCACACACACACACACACACCTCCATACTCTCCTCACACACACACACACACACACACACACCTCCATACTCTCCTCACCTCCTCACACACACACACACACACCTCCATACTCTCCTCACACACACACACACACACCTCCATACTCTCCTCACACACACACACACACCTCCATACTCTCCTCACCTCCTCACACACACACACCTCCATACTCTCCTCACCTCCTCACACACACACACACACACACCTCCATACTCTCCTCACCTCCTCACACACACACACCTCCATACTCTCCTCACCTCCTCACACACACACCTCCATACTCTCCTCACCTCCTCACACACACACCTCCATACTCTCCTCACACACACACACACACACCTCCATACTCTCCTCACACACACACACACACACACCTCCATAATCTCCTCACCTCCTCACACACACACACACCTCCATACTCTCCTCACACACACACACACACACACACACACCTCCATACTCTCCTCACACACACACACACACACACCTCCATAATCTCCTCACCTCCTCACACACACACACACACCTCCATACTCTCCTCACACACACACACACACACACCTCCATACTCTCCTCACACACACACACACACACACCTCCATAATCTCCTCACCTCCTCACACACACACACACACCTCCATACTCTCCTCACACACACACACACCTCCATACTCTCCTCACACACACACACACACACACACCTCCATACTCTCCTCACACACACACACACACACCTCCATACTCTCCTCACACACACACACACACACCTCCATACTCTCCTCACACACACACACACACACCTCCATACTCTCCTCACACACACACACACACACCTCCATACTCTCCTCACCTCCTCACACACACACACACACACCTCCATACTCTCCTCACCTCCTCACACACACACACACACACCTCCATACTCTCCTCACCTCCTCACACACACACACACACACCTCCATACTCTCCTCACCTCCTCACACACACACCTCCATACTCTCCTCACCTCCTCACACACACACCTCCATACTCTCCTCACACACACACACACCTCCATACTCTCCTCACACACACACACACACCTCCATACTCTCCTCACACACACACACACCTCCATACTCTCCTCACCTCCTCACACACACACCTCCATACTCTCCTCACACACACACACACACACACACCTCCATACTCTCCTCACACACACACACACACACACACCTCCATACTCTCCTCACACACAGACACACACACACACCTCCATACTCTCCTCACACACACACACACACACACACCTCCATACTCTCCTCACCTCCTCACACACACACACACACACCTCCATACTCTCCTCACACACACACACACACACCTCCATACTCTCCTCTCACACACACACACACACACACACACCTCCATACTCTCCTCACACACACACACACACCTCCATACTCTCCTCACCTCCTCACACACACACACACACACCTCCATACTCTCCTCACCTCCTCACACACACACCTCCATACTCTCCTCACACACACACCTCCATACTCTCCTCACACACACACACACACACAGACCTCCATACTCTCCTCACACACACACACACCTCCATACTCTCCTCACCTCCTCACACACACACCTCCATACTCTCCTCACACACACACACACACACACACACACCTCCATACTCTCCTCACACACACACACACACACCTCCATACTCTCCTCACCTCCTCACACACACACACACACACCTCCATACTCTCCTCACACACACACACACACACACCTCCATACTCTCCTCACACACACACACACACACACACCTCCATACTCTCCTC
>NC_055978.1:31045388-31047888 GCF_018492685.1 Alosa sapidissima | reverse complement strand
CGCTTGCCGTCAAGTTTATTTATATATAGCGCATTTCATACACAGAGCTCATTCAATGTGCTTTACATAAACAAAACCAAACAATAATAACAAATAAAAGCATAGAAGGGCAATATAGTCAAAGGCTATGGCTAGACACTGCAGTCAAACGGTTAGTGGTTTGGCCGTCACGCCCCCGAGGCAACATTTCGCTGGCCGAAATTCGCGAGGTGTTTCGCTGTGTGGAAACCTACCGTAAGGAAGGAGGAGTTAGAGCAGGAGAAGTAGACCCATGACATCATATCCTAGCAAAACAAAAAACTCCGCAATAATCAACTCTGCTGACACGTTTAACTTTTAAGATGGTGGTTCTACAGCATTCTAGGAAGTAGTGTCAGGTTCTGTTATGTTGGGATGATGGTTCTACTACAGCGTTCTAGGTGTGAGGTTCTGCTGTGTTGGGATGATGGTTCTACTACAGCATTCTAGGTGTGAGGTTCTGCTGTGTTGGGATGATTATACTACAGTGTTCTAGGTGTGATGTTCTAGCTGTGAGGTTCTAGGTGTGAGGTTCTAGCCGTGTTGGGATGATGGTTCTACTACAGCGTTCTAGGTGTGAGGTTCTGCTGTGTTGGGAGGATAGTTCTACTGCAGCATTCTAGCTGTGAGGTTCTAGGTGTGTTGGGATGATGGTTCTACTACAGTGTTCTATGTGTGTTGGGATGATCAGCTTCCGGTGTTTTCCGCAGGTGCCGTCTCTGCAGCCGGTGACCAGCAGCGTTCCGCTGGTGCAGCCCACTCCGGTCCACACACACCCGCAGCCGCACACACACACACACACACACACACTGCCCCATTGTGGCGAGTGTGAGGCGGCCCTGGAGGCGCAGACCAAGGCCCCGGGCATCGAGGACATCCACGCCCTCGACCAGAAGCTGCGCTCGCTCTTCATGGACCTTACCTCTGGCCCCACCCCCTCCGATGGCTCTGACCCCGCCCCCACGCCAGGCACCTCCTCCCCCACCGGCTCCATCGCCGCGGCGACCGCCTCCCCGCAACCCCCCTCCACCCTCCCGCTGGCACCGCAGGGGCAACAAACGGGCCCCACTCTCCCCACGCCAGGCCCCGCCCCCACCTCCGCCACCTACAGCCAGGGCACGCCCGCCAAAACACCCCTATCCAGAGTACCGGTGAGTGTGTGTGTGTGTGTGCGCAAAACACCCCTATCCAGAGTACCGATACGATAACCGATAATATTACTCTTGAAAAAATTGTGAAAAGTGATTTGGGGAAAGCATTTAATAAGCATAATTTTATTGCAGTAATTTTACCTACCACCAAATGATGGACAGAACTCATAATAGTCCTCAATAGTACGGCAGTCAACAACATAACAGTAGCCCTACAGTATGTGTGGCTCCTTTAAGTGAAACCTGACGTCTGTGAATTGCGAGTGAGTGGCTAGAGAGTTTGAATCGTTTTAATTTAGGACTAAACGCTCATAAACGGCTCAGCTTGGAATAAGCTACAGTATAGCGACCAAATCAGAGTTTGTGAGGGAAACTTACTGTAGGTTTAGTTTCAACTGCGGGTAACTGAATAAAGCTGCAACTCCTCAGACTGTATCTTATGTCCGTCTACTCTGTTGCGCACAACCTGCTGCAGCAGAAATGAAAGGCGTTAGCCCCGAAGGTTTTAATAACTTATTATGATGACCTGTTTGGAACTGAAGCACGAATGGTTAGCATATTTCTAGGTAGTAATACAAAACCCAAGCTAACGTAATGCAAATATAATACTAAAACACAACTTAGAACTAGGCCTACTTATGTACTCGTCCCACTAACGAGTTTGTTTATTTGTTTCCTCGACCAGCGCGGTAAAGTGCAAACACACCAGCACAAGGCGGCTCTAGATAGGGCTGAGCTCCGCTCTGTTAAGGTTAAATGGCGGATCATTCACGAGAGGATTTTGAGATGCACAGATTCCCAAATTAACGCAAATCCACAGATTTTGTTAGAGTGGTGAAATACATTCACACCGCTGACATTATATTGAGGAAAAAGTATAGCCAACCAAGCTCAAGTAGCTCAGTGTAGCCAGACGAACCTTACGTAGGCCTAAATTAGGACTTTAAAAAATATTGGCGCAAATTATCGGCCAGAATTCTGTTATCGGTACGATAATAATATTTTAATTTTTTTCACTTATCGCCTAATAATATATCGGCCGCCGATATATCGTGCATCCCTACAAAACACCCTTATCCAGAGTACCGGTGTGTGTGTGAATGTCTGTGTGTGTGTGTGTGCAAAACACCCTTATCCAGAGTACCGGTGAGTGTGTGTGTGTGTGTGTGTGTGCGTGCAAAACACCCCTATCCAGAGTACCGGTGAGTGTGTGTGTGTGTGCAAAACACCCCTATCCAGAGTACCAGTGAGTGTGTGTGTGTATGTGTATGTGAGAGCGCGCATGTGTGTGTGTGTGCGTATGTGTGTGAGGTGCTTGATTAAAGGTTTTG
>NC_055978.1:31032888-31040388 GCF_018492685.1 Alosa sapidissima | reverse complement strand
GCCCCCCCCCACCATCAACCCCCCCCTCGTGGTCCCCCCAGGTCGCAGGAGACGCCCCACCAAGACCAAGAGCAGCAAGTCCAGCAGGAGCAGCCAACAGTCAGGTACACACACACACACTGACACTTTATACATGTACACTGTACACACAAACACCAGTCACATCCATGTCGGTACTGCCTACTGGAGTGAAAACACACACACACTTTATACATGTACACACACACACACCACTCACATTTATGTCTGTGTGTGTGTGTGTTTGTTTTGACTCCAGTGGGCAGTACCCTGTCTGCCCAGAGTGCCCCAGCGGTGTTCCCGTCTCAGCCGGAGCTTGTTGCCCCCTCTGGGGTAACTGACATGGGCATCTGCCCCCTCATGCAGCCCCTGCAGCCCTCCACCTCCAGCGATGCACTCTGCTCCGCCTACACCAGCGACGCCGCACTGAGCGTGCCCAGTCTGTGTGCACCCACGCCAGGTACACACACACGCACGCACCCACGCACGAACACACACTCACACACACGCACACACACATATATGTACACACACCAGCGATGCAGAACTGAGCGTGCCCAGTCTGTGTGCACCCACGCCAGGTACACACGCACGCACGCACCCACGCACGAACACACACTCACACACACGCACACACACATATATGTACACACACCAGCGATGCAGCACTGAGCGTGCCCAGTCTGTGTGCACCCACGCCAGGTACGCACACACGCATGCACGCTCACACACACTCACACACACGCACACACACACCCACACATATATGTACACACACCAGCGACGCCACACTGAGCGTGCCCAGTCTGTGTGCACCCACGCCAGGTACACGTACGCACACACACTCACACACACGCACACACACACATATATGTACACACACCAGCCATGCTAAACATATATGTACACACACCAGCCATGCACAGTCTGTGTGCACCATGCCAGGTACACACGCACACACACACACATACATATCAGCGACACAACCCTGAGTGTACTCAAGCAAGGTACAAACACACACACACAGCAACCCTCCATAGACACTCACGCCTGTCTGTCACACCTCTCCATGGTCATAGAAGAGGCCTGAGTGTGCTCAAGCAAGGTACAAACACACACACACAGCAACCCTCCATAGACACTCACGCCTGTCGGTCACACCTCTCCATGGTCATAGAAGAGGTAACATACACACATACACACACACACACAGTGCTACCCGCTGCACCATGTCTGCTACGTGTGTTTCATAAAGGCCCATTTATAATCCAGGTGACAAGTGTCGCTCGACAAAATAATATAAATATGACGTAAGTGTCGCTCGACAAAATAATATAGATGAGTAATATAAATATGACGTAAGTGTCGCTCGACAATATAATATAGATAAATAATATAAATATGCCGTAAGTGTCGCTCGACAAAATAATATAAATATGACGTAAGTGTTGCTCGACAAAATAATATAGATAAATAATATAACTACGACGTAAGTGTCGCTCGACAAAATAATATAAATATGATGTAAGTGTCGCTCGACAAAATAATATAGATAAATATGACGTAAGTGTCGCTCGACAAAATAATATAAATATGACGTAAGTGTCGCTCGACAAAATAATATAGATAAATAATATACAGTGGGTCCCAGTTAAGTTTGGACGGGTTCCTTCATGAATCACGCACCCCATTTTCTCAGCAGAAATGGCACAAACTGCAGTTGAAACAAACAACCACAAGGTGTCACTTGGGAGTTCTGCCACTACTATTTTTGATGCGACTTGACTTAACTGCTTCCATGACTCAGTGAGCCATTACCAAACATATATGATAATACAATAGCGTGAGTTTATATCTTTTACCCTATTTGTCACGGTTACTTATAGATGTGATGGTGTAACGATAAGCGCATGAGACTTTCAGCGGGGGACGGGAACTTTCGGGAAATGATCACGTTTAAGCTTACACTTAAACAGACAAAACATTCTAATATGAAAATGTAGATGCAATTTGTTGTAAAATGGTGCAGCTCCTTTAAGAAAGCCCCGTGCGCAGGGATGGAAAGAGAGAAAGCGAGAGGGGATGTGTGTTAGAACTTAGATGCGTGTGGAAAAAGTAGACGTGCTGTTGAGACTGGAGCGAGTCATATTCAAAATAATCCAAAAATAAGTCCGCAGATAAAACCAATTATCCTCATTCATTGCAACCGCAGCATGCCTGCTTGCCGACGTTCAAACGAAAAAGATATCAAAGCACCTTTTGAGTTTGAATGTAGCACTAATTTGTTTTAAAACAGCTGGACAAATGATTGAGCTAATTGATTATAGCCTGCACACCAGCAATTGTTGAACATTTACCTGTACAAGACAGTAGCCCAGCCTAACAAGCATGTTGCATGTTGTAGGCCTACTGTAGAAATTTCACTTAAATTGCAACCGCAACATGCCTGCTTGCCGACGTTCAAACGACAACGAAAAAGATATCAAAGCAACAAGAGGGTTGAGTCTGAATGACACGACTCATATTGCTCCTCATAACCGTCTATAAAAAAAGTGTTTTTTTCTTTTCTTTTTGAGCACATCCGAATCCCAGGACGTAATGCACTGGACCTTATAATAGGCTCGAGATATAATTCCAAAGGAGCCAGATAGGGGCCTACTACACTTAAAATTTAAAAAGATTGAACGAAGCTTCCCGAAATTTGAAATTGCGATCAGCTTTTCGAAGTTGAACAGGCTATTAAAAACTATTTGCGCACCTCAATGTCACAGGAGAGACTGGGCTCTCCCTTCTATGAATTGAAAAAGACGTTAGGCTACCTGCAAAATGGCCTATGATTTCATTGCTGAGTTTGCGGCAAAGCAAGACAATGTTTTTTCAGAGTAAGGATATGGCGAGTCAGTGTAATTTATTTGTCCAATGTTAGCCTACAGACCAGTTTCCATAGTGCACATCTTATCAACAGTTTGAATGTCGTGTGTGTTTCTGCTAGGGTTGCAAAATTTCAGGAATTTTCAAAGTTGGAAACTTTCCATGGGAATTAACGGGAATATACGGAAATTAACGGGAATAAACGGGAAATAATGGGATTAAACTGGGAATTTTTAATATGGCAAGTTAGTCTATAACAGGGAACTTAAATGTAATGGACAAAACCCCATCTTGCAGCATAATATTAGTTAAAACAACCTGATTTAATGCAATTTCAGTCAAATTTCTACCCTGCACAGGCGTCAATCCCATGCACACAGCAATCAGCATAGGCTACTAGACATAAAGGAAACCTATGATGCATTCATGTGCATGGGGAAAATAAATTCCCAGTGAAAATGTCATCTCATGTGGGAATAACTGGTGTGAAACTGGGGGAAGTTTGCAAACAGAGTTGCCCAGTTATGGGCTTGTCGTCACTTTTGTCCTCATTCAAATGGGTGTACGTCATTTTGCATAAACTGTAATGGGACGATTAATCTGTCTGATTAATCTTGACAATTTATATATAATTTACATAATCTATAAGGTTGGGTTGGGGTGGTATGTTGTGTCATTATTTGTTTTACCATTTTCTGGGATTCTAACTGAACAAACTGATTGTCAGTCAATGTTCCAACCAATTGGATTTTATTGTTGAGTGGCGTGGTGCATCTTGGGCAGTTCAGTGGTTTCAGTGTCGCTAGCTTAGCACGCTAGTAAACCATAGGCAGAGAATGGGATTCCCGCTAGCATGTTAGCTATCTTTGTATGCTAAGCTAAACGAAAATACGAACAAACAAATCATATTACTTATTATGAAACAAAATGTTAATGTCTGTATATGAAACAGTAGGAATTACAAAAAACTCCCAGTTAATTCCCGTAAATTCCCATTAATTCCCATAATTTCCTTTAATTCCATGAAAGTTTCCAATTTGGAATATTTCCAAAATTCCCCAGCTTAACTTCCCATGGAAAGTTTCCGGTAAGTTTCCAGAAATTTACCGGAAATTTTCCGCCCCTTTGCAACCCTACTTTCTGCTCATTGACAAATACTGTTCAGCACAATGATTCATGCCCAATTAATTTCCCCTGTTAAAGTGTTCGCCTTTGTTACTCTATTTGGTTTCGTGATGTAGCCTATGATAAACACCATATGGCCAAATATGTGACTCAACTAATGTTATAGGCTATACAATTTCCCCTCTTAAAGACAAGCTGGTGTAGCTTATTAGACTAGGCTACTAAAATGCACCGACGGTAGCCTTGGCTATGTGTAAAGTAAGCTATCTCATGATTTCATGCACGTAAGTTCATGCTATCTGTCAAGTACGCACAGGGCCTCGCACCCCCTTGCGACGGCCCTGCAGTTCCTCCTAAGACAGCGAGGAAAAAGTTAAAATATGCGATAAACCCGGGAAAAGTTGACAGGTTTGTTTTGGTCCCGGTGATTATTTGTGAAATTGTGCAAACTCAAGGAATGAGTCGTAGCATGCAAGCTCCCAAATAGACCCAGTAGCCTACAGAAGGCATCAATAAATTGTTGGGAATGGGGAGGGTCATGCGTTTTATCACTTTGGAGGGTCATAGAAAAATGTCTTGCTGGCGAGGGAGGGTCATGTCTTATTTCACTAACGCTCTCAAAACTCCTCCGGTAGCCCCTTAAATAAATAACGAACAGTCCCTAATTGATTATAGCCTGTAGGCCTACACCAGCAATTGTTGAACATTTACCTGTACAGGACATTGACAGTAGCCCAGCCTAACAAGCAGATGTTGCAAAAGACGCAATTAATCAGAAATAAATAATGTAGCCCTCAAACCTGAAAACACATGAGGCACAAGTGCAAAACATCACAAAACTAACTGAACTAACACACGCATATTTTGCAATCATTGTAGCCTACAGTTGTATGCGCTCATTATAAAGAACGTTGCAGGGGCTGCTAAAAACACAGAGAAACGCACTGAAAACTCGGCCAATCACAGCCCTTGCTGTCGAATGCTCCGCCCCGTTAGACCGTGGAACGCCACAGCGGACTATGCTGCCCCCAAGCAGCTGCAGTTGTACTTACATTTCACCCAGCTGCGTGAATCACCTTGATGGTGAATGAAGTGTCAATTCTTAACTGGGACCCACTGTAAATATGACGTAAGTGTCGCTCGACAAAATAATATAGATAAATAATATAAATATGACGTAAGTGTCGCTCGACAAAATAATATAGATAAATAATATAAATATGACGTAAGTGTCGCTCGACAAAATAATATAGATAAATAATATAAATATGACGTAAGTGTCGCTCGACAAAATAATATAAATTTGACGGAAAAGTGACACAATCTCTGTCTGCTTGGGTGTCGCGGAGCTTGTCGCGTACATCAAAAAAAACTTGAAGCGGCACAGATGTTGTGGCTTACTCTGATTGGATATCAACACAGATGTTGTGGCTTACTCTGATTGGATATCAACACAGACGTTGTGGCGTACTCTGATTGGATATCAACACAGACGTTGTGGCGTACTCTGATTGGATATCAGCTCAAAGTTCAACTGGACTTCAAGTTCTATTGTGTATTGCTGTGGTCATGGTGTGTGTCTGTTTGCTTTCGTTTGACGGTGACATGTAACGTTAATGTCCAAGTTGTTATAGAAACGAGCAGACGTTCTATTCGACAATTTGTCGCTGCTGCTCCTCAAGTAATAAAGCCTACAGCTCCGCGACATCTGTCGGCAGCAATTTGTCTTTGTCGAGTGAAACTTGTCGCCTGGACTATAAATTGGCCTTAAGTGGCCGTGGTGATGAAACCTACATCAGCACCCTGCTGGAGCTGCCAGACCCAACTAGTCAATCCTGCACTCAGGATCAGGGGGATTAATCGATCCTGTATCAAGTATCAGTGGTGTAGTGTTGCCAGACCCAACTAGTCAATCCTGCATTAGAGGATTTGGTGTTGCCAGACCTAACGCATCGATCCTGCATTAGAGGATTTGGTGTTGCCAGACCTAACGCATCGATCCTGCATTAGAGGATTTGGTGTTGCCAGACCTAACGCATCGATCCTGCATTCCGGGGTCTGGTGCTGATTAACTGGCCTCATCTCACCGAGAAATCAAAACCCAACTGGTTAAGTTAACTCGCTGACTTGAGTTGCCTGATGCCACTTGAGTGACTCATTTGGACCAGGAGGGAGACTCTCTCACACACACACACACACACACACACACACACACACACACACACACACACACACACACACACACACACACACAACCAAGGGGAAAACTACTGGAACAGTTGCCATGGAGACACTACTCCTGCTCCAACCTTCTGCTATCCTCCTTTCTGTTATTTCTTTCTCTTTTTCTTTCATTCTTTCGTCTTCCTTCATTCTTTCGTCTTCCTTCTTGTCTCTCTCACACACACTTGTTCTGGGCCGGCTCAGTGAAATGTCTTCCATTCTTACTGTGTCTGTCTGTGTGCATCTTTTCTCTTGTCTCTTCTCTCTCTTTCCCCCTCTCTCTCTTTCTCCTTCTCTCTCTCCCCCTCTCTCTTTCTCTCTCTCTCCCTCTCTCCCCCCCCCCCCCCCTCTTCCTCTGTTTGTACCACAGGCTGTGTAAAGTTCAGCTGTGGGACGGAGAGGGTGACCTTCAAGCCGGTTGGCAGGAGGACGCGTTTTCTGAGTACGCCGTGCTTGGCTCTTTGTGTGTAACGCTTTCCTTGCTCTCTCCTTCACTATCATGTGCTCAATGTGTATCTCGTGTGTGTGTGTGTGTGTGTGTGGAGAGAGAGAGGGTTGGGGTCATGTAAAACCTCATGTCATCTTATATCCTCACACATAACGCACATCACTCACACAAACAAGCCCCTTCCCACAAGCTCTTATTGGACACAGCTGACGACCTATGGTGACCTATGACCTCTCCTCCTGATTGGCTAGTGTGAGAAGGAGGGAGGAGTTCAGCCTTTAGACAGCCAATCAGGGCTCCTATTTAACCCCCATTGCATAGTCCTCCAATCCCATGCAACACGCATCCCACAATCCCCCTCTGCACCCCCCCAACCCCCCAACTGCCCTTATACCCCTTAGCTGCCCCTCAACTGCACGATTTCACACTAGCACACACTATACGCACACACACACGCGTGTGTATGGGGGGAGGGGGTTATGCGGACGTTTACCACTTAACTTCATTACCTCACACTCTCATTCCCTTTTTACACACACACACACAAACATCTGCTCATGTTCAACACTCAGCCCTACACTAATCACCACTTACACTAAACCTGTCACACACACACACCCCAAGCTAGAACAAGTGCAGTTAAATTCTGCATTTTACAATAGTGTTTCCCAGAGGTGTAAAAGTCCGGCTTCAGAAAGTAAAAGTCATGCCACATTTTCGTTCCAACCATTCACTTAATCAGCTGATTCTAATTAGCGGAACTCTTAAGCCAGGTAGATCAGGTAGTTCCTACTCGGTTCAAAATCGCTTTTGCA
>NC_055978.1:31015388-31022888 GCF_018492685.1 Alosa sapidissima | reverse complement strand
TGTGCACCCAAACCACGAGTGTGTTGCCCCAGCAACAGTGAGGCTGCGTTCCCCTGGTAACCCAGGTTGCTAGGAGGCGTGGCTACAGGAGCCTGCGGACTCCTCCCCCATCATGCAAAGCATCCCGTGTGCTGGGCGGAGCTTCCCTTGTGATATCTGTGATTGACACGAACCCTTTATGATGTGGGCGGGGCTTCCTGTCCCGTCTGCTCCTCGTGGCTCAGAGCGCTCAGTTCGGTTCGGTCCGGTTCGGTCCAGCCTGGATCGGTCCGGTTGGTTTGACGCTCTGAGGCCATGTGGTCGCCACTCCTGAGGAGAAATGTGAATGTAAAATGGTTTCATGAGTGTACTTGAAGACCCCAAGACCCCCTCCGCACACCAAATACCCCAAATACCCCAGAACCTGTAGGAACCCGTTCCCCACCCCAAATTCCCCAGAACCTGTAGGAATTCGTTCCCCACCACCCAGTGACCCTGCTGGAGGTTCTAGTGCCTTGCGTTCTGTGTCTTTGCTTTGAGTTCAGTGTTCGGAGTTGTAGGACGGTGTGTGTGTGCGCGTGTGTGTGTTGTGTGTCCCAATGCTAAGGCAGTAGGATAGCAAATAGCAGAGTGTGGGGATGAGTGGTGGAGAGCGCCCCTTGTGTCTGGGAGGAGTACTGCAGTGCGAGCGACACCTGGTGCTGCGAACCATGATGGACAGAATGAGAGGAAAGGAGAGATGGAGGGAGGAAGGAGAGAGAAAGTTCCAGAAGGAAGTCAGTGTGTAACCAGTAAGTGTGTGTGTGTTAAACCGATTAACCTGAAGTGTGTGGTAGGCCTTACTAACCAGGTTTAGCAGATGTTCTCACACGCCACACACGCTTGTTTAGATGTGTGTGTGTGTGCAGTAGATGTGACTGGCTGTGTGCCACGTAGGTGTAGAGGTTCTGCCAGCACCAGGCTCTGTGTCGCCCCCTACAGTACCAGCACTCACCAGCAGGGGTCAGCCAGCCAGCTGAGACCGCACAGGGCCCCAGACAGAGCACAGTCCAGAGAAGATTCTGCCTCATCATGGACCTACACACTCGCGCACACACACAAACGTACGGAAGCGGATTTGTTCTGGCTCCTCCCTCTACCCAGTAGGCGTGTCTTGTTGGCGTGCACCCCACAGTTCTGAGCTTGTTGCCCTGACAACGTCTTCTGAATGTCTCCGTGGATCTGTCCGACACACACAGGTCAAGGGGCGGCAAGAACACACACCTGCGGATCTACTTGTACAGAAAAAAAGATTATCTAACTCAACTATTCTGTGGAGAGCGTGTACATCTTAAACCCACACGTCACCTTAACTGCTGATGCTTTCACACACGCACACACACACACACCTGCTCGAGAGATCTTTACTTTAGTGCTTGGCTAACTGTGTGTCTGGTACAGATAAGCGTCACTTGAAGCTGATTACTCTCGTCTCCACTCCACACCATTGGCGTCTGTGGTGCCACTATAGCGCTGGCTAGTTCCTCACGCACGCACGCACGCACACACACACACACACACATATATATATATATATATACACACACATACACATATATACACATACACATATATACACACACATACACATATATACACACACACACACACACATACACATATATACACACACACACACACATATATACACACACACATACACATATACACACACACACACACACACACGGCCGTGTGGTGTGCCAGTCCGGTCCGGTAGCGCTGGAACCTTCTGAACACGGAGAACAGACTCTTAGCTGAGCAGAGGGCTCGCCCCCTCCACTGCAACCTGTTAGAGAGCACAGACTCACCAGAACACACACACACACACACACACACACACACACACACACACACACACACACACACACAGATACAACACACACAGATACAGCACACTCATCCTGCTTACACTGCGATGACGTCACACCAAACTCTTAGCGGCTGCAGAGGAGCTTTAGCTCCCTAGTTACACATTCAGAAACGGAGGAAAGTTACTGAACGTGTGTGTGTGTGTGTGTTTCACTGTGGGGTGAGTGGTGGGCAGCCTGTGTTGTAGAGATCTGTGTGTGTGTGTGTGTGTCAGACGGTCAACACCAACCAGCACACACGGAGGGTGTGTGTGTGTCAGACGGTCAACACCAACCAGCACACACGTTGGGGGTGTGTGTGTGTCTCATGCTGTCCTCACACATGGCTGGCAGAGAGCGACGTTTGAGTCTCTGAGGTGTAACACACACACACACCAAGGCGTTGATGTGAAATACTGGCATGGTGTGTGTTTTGTCGGCTGATTGTTTCACTGCGATTGACGTTTTAGCTGCCCCCCCTCCCCACCCATCTCCCATCCTTCCAGAAGCATCCACTAGTCGGAGCACGGCTAGTCCCAAACACACACACACACACACTCGGGCTCCGCTGCTGTGGGCAGAGACGCATCAGAACAGCGCGTGGACTCCCCGCTGCTGACCCTAGTCCCAAACGCAGACACACACACGGGCTCCGCTGCTGACCCTAGTCCCAAACACACACACACACACACACACACACGGGCTCCGCTGCTGACCCATGCTAAGTTATTCTTTTGTACTGCTATCTGATCTCCGATATCTTATCTCTCTGTTGGCTCTCGTGCGTCTCTAGATCAGCTCTAGGGGGCGCCATTCAGTGGTATTTTTTTTCTGTATGCTATTTAACAAAATGTTTAAAAAAGAGATACAAGCAAAAGCAAACAAACACACGTAGGGAATCATTGGCACCGCTGTGGAACTGGATGTTTTGCACTAAGTCTAGGGTGTTGAAGCTTCTTATGAATCTGCGCTTGGCGCTCCAATAAAATAAATTTGTTACCTTATTTGTAAACTTAATAAACGAGTCATTTAAATAAAGCAAGGGGTTTTGTGTTGCTGTTCTGTGCTCCAACTACACACACATACACACTTCAGTATGTGCTCTCAACAGTACCTGTGTCATGAAGTAGAACACACACACTTCATTATGTGCTCTCAACAGTACCTGTGTCATGAAGTTGAACACACACACACACACACACACTCCAGTATGTGCTCTCAACAGTACCCGTGTCATGAAGTTGAACACACACTCCTGATCTTTCTTCCTCGGTCACATGAACCCACACACACTCACACATGCAGTTTTCACTTGCTCAGGCTATCCAGCCGCATCAAACATCTCACACACACACACACACACTTATCTCCTTTCTTGAGTTTTCCTCAGAGTGGTAGACTTTGTACCTCAGACAATCCTGACCTCAGCACATACCTTGTATTATACAGTAGCACACACACACCCATGAATACTACACACACCCTAGTGTTCTACTACACACACACATGGATACTACACACACCCTAGTGTTCTACACACACACCCATGAATACTACGCACACCCTAGTGTTCTACACACACACATGGATACTACACAAACCCTAGTGTTCTACACACACACCCTAGTGTTCTACATACTCCCTAGTGTTATACTACACACACCCTGGTGTTCTACACGCACACCCTATACACACACCCTAGTGTTCTACACGCACACCCTATACACACTCCCTAGTGTTCTACTACACACACCCTAGTGTTCTACGCACTCCCTAGTGTTCTACACACACTGTCTAGAGTTCTACGCACTCCCTAGTGTTCTACACACACTCCCTAGTATTCTACACACTCCCTAGTGTTCTACACACTCCCTAGTATTCTACACACTCCATAGTTTTCTACACGCTTTCTAATGTTCTACACACACCCTAGTGTTCTACATACTGCCTAGTGTTCTACGCACTCCCTAGTGTTCTACACACTCCCTAGTATTCTACACACTCTCTAGTGTTCTACACACTCCCTAGTATTCTACACACACCCTAGTGTTCTACATACTGCCTAGTGTTCTACGCACTCCCTAGTGTTCTACACACACTGTCTAGTGTTCTACGCACTCCCTAGTGTTCTACACACACTCCCTAGTATTCTACACACTCCCTAGTGTTCTACGCACTCCCTAGTATTCTACACACTCCCTAGTGTTCTACACACTCCATAGTTTTCTACACGCTTTCTAATGTTCTACACACACCCTAGTGTTCTACATACTGCCTAGTGTTCTACATACTCCCTGGTGTTCTCCACACATACTCCTAGTATTCCACATACAACCAGTGAGTTCAGATTGTTTCTGCTGATGTGTGTTGTGTTGATCGGTTGCTATGGGATCCGAGGCGAACAGGGGGCAGAACAGGAAGGAAGTGTAGAGTTCCATCAGTAACAACACTCCCCCCAGTACTGCACCACTCTGGTACAACTCACACCGGAAAACACACACACACAGTCTACACTTCACCCCTTACACACACACACACACACAGTCTACACTTCACCCCTTACACACACACACACAGTCTACACTTCACCCCTTACACACACACACACACACACAGTCTACACTTCACCCCTTACACATACACACACACACACAGTCTACACTTCACCCTTTACACACACACACACAGTCATGCACCCAACTCCACACAGAGACCTTCATCATACACCCTTACACACAAACACACACACACACAGAGTCTACACTTCACCCTCTACCAGAGATGATTAGCCTACTATTCCAACTAGAGCAGTTTTCGTCTTTTTCAGACGAAGGACCACTTTACCAATAAAAAAAAAAACCTTCTTCAACAGTATATAAGCCTACACAATAGGCCTACTCACTGAACCACGTTGCTTATTGTCTTTGTGCTTACTGTGTCAGGGGATTCATATGACTTAAATTGGCCTATCTTACATAGACAGTGTTGCAGAACTGTTTTTACATACAAGTTGGTTCAATATTGCAAACAACTCATCTATATTATATTTTACCACGTCTGCTCCTAGACCACTTGGGACAGCTTGCGGACCACCAGTGGTCCCCGGACCACACTTTGAGAAACACTGAACTAGAGCATCAAACACTATTATTACAATAGCCTACTATTCCAACTAGCATCAAACACCATTACATTAGCCTACTATTCCAACTAGCATCAAACACTATTATTACATTAGCTTCAAACTAGCATCAAATACTTATTAGCCTACTATTCCAACTAGAGCAGTGTTTCTCAAACTTTTTCAGACAAGGGACCACTTTACCAATAAAAAAGAAACGCACGGACCACCTAGCTAGGGCCCTGAAGCCCAAGCCTTTGCATGAAATCATTGCCTCAATATCAACACATCAGGATGTAGGCTATGAATCTGATTGAATTTAGTATTGGCCATCCCCAAAATGCACCAGAATACAGGAAATCACATCAAACAAATTAAAAACATTTCTGAGGAAGGACCTCCAAACCCCCCTTCCACATATACGACAATTAATGGGGGGGCCCTTAATACATCTGGGCCCAGGGGCTCGAAAGTTCATAATCCGTCCATGCTCACCGCTAGGTGGAGGCCCAAGCAAAAGGATTCGAAGAGAGCCCTTGTAAGGGGTACTGAAAAGCTTTTATGGGAGGAGTGCTTGCCTGAAGAGGGTTTTGATGCAGTGGCCACGGCGGAGAAGGACTTCACACGACTGGGAGAGCGGCCTGAGGAAGCGGCCTTGGAAAATAAGGTAGTGACACTGGCCTGGGCGCTGACTTCACCGAGAGAAGACCATGAGCCCCTGCCCCCGCCGGACAGCTTTAGGCTGGAGTTGGCGGTGGCCCTGGCTGCGGAGCAGAGCAGAGGTGGAGCGGCAAGGAGGTGGTGCCTTGAGGACGGACGGTTGGCGGAGCCTGTTGGAGTCGGCCTGTTCACCGGTGCTCTTTAGAATAATAAGGGGGAAAAAAGTTTGTTGTGTGAAATCCGATGGCACGAGCCAGAGAGAAGGTCTAGGCCTTGTGTGATCGTGGCGGTGTGGAGTGGCCGGAACAGCGGAGGACAGCTCTGCGACAAGGCAGCAGAGGAGGGACGCCAGCGTCGGTAGCGGTAGCTGTAGCTGTGTGCAGCGTGGTCCGGCTGCGATGGAACTGGAGTCTGCTGCCCCGACTGGCAAGACGACGGAGTGGAGCATCGGAGGTGCAGTGCCAGTTACGGTGCTCAGCGCCGGGGAGTCTGTGGCAGTGGAGGCCCCGCCAGGTGTTGGAGGAACGTTGCAGTGGTGCACACTGCGAAAGTGCGACCTGAGGGCGTTCTCTGAAGGGAGCTGGGGACGAGAGGCGACTGACCAGGTGACTGCTAACACGCCCAGCACTGGGCCGCTGGTGGTTGTGGTTCCCCAGAGTGAGTAGGGCTCTTGCGGTGTGTGCACCCCACCTGCTGTGTGGCAGTGCCAGAGACTAATTGCTGGACTGAATGTGGAAACGCCCGCGCCGAGGATGGCAATGGCTTGTTGGGGGAGCTGTGCAACGCCAGTGTGCTGGACTGTGCTTGAGATTCCCACGATGTTTCGCGCTGGGGATTCTCGGAGAACTGAATGATCATCTCAATACCAATGTTTCCCAAAAGGCTTGTCCCAAGGAGAACAGTATTACCTTAAACACACATGAGAAAACTGAACAGTCCTATCAGTAGACTAGGATAAGCTAGCCAACTATGCTACTTTGTTTACAATATTTCCAGGCTTCAACCAGACAGCTGAATGTGGTAGAGTTGTAAGAGAAATAGTAGGCCTAAGCTATAGGCTAATCTGCATAAAGTGTGCTGTCATAAATATCAGACATTCAGTATTCTCTCTTTTTATATCAGGATATAAAATAATACAGATATATTACATTGTAATATGGACAATAAACTGGACTGGTCAGCCAACACTGATGCACTCTACAAGAAAGGGCAGAGCAGGCTGTACTTCCTGAGGAGGCTGCGGTCCTTCAATGTGTGCAGTAAGCTCCTCAGGATGTTCTACCAGTCTGTTGTTGCCAGCGTCCTCTTCTATGCAGTAGTATGTTGGGGAGGAAGCACAAGGAAGAAGGATGCTGGGCGAATTGACAGGCTGGTAAGGAAAGCTGGCTCTGTAGTGGGAGCTGAACTGGAGTGCATCACTTCACTATCTGACAAAAGGACCCTGAACAAACTGATCAACATCTTGGACAATGAATGTCACCCACTCCACAGCACTATTGTTAGGCAGAAGGGCCTGATCAGCTGGAGACTTCGCTCACTGCCTTGCACAACTGACAGACTGAGCGAACTGTGGCCACACTTATACATTTTCTTTAAATAGTTAAATATATAGATATATAGACTTTACTTTATTTCTGCATTGTTGCACTGTTGGACTTACTCATTTGCACTATCACCATGACCACTATCACCATTGCACTACCACCATGACACTCATTCACACAGAGCACCTTAGAGCACAGAGAATCACAGGCTCAGTCCCTGCCTCAGTCATTGCAAGCGCCTCTGATTGATTAATCACCACTATGTGGATACTGTTTTTAGAATTGATTTAGATTAAGTGTTAGTATA
>NC_055978.1:30997888-31010388 GCF_018492685.1 Alosa sapidissima | reverse complement strand
ATTTAACCCTCGTAGTGGACATTAGACCAGCTGCATGACTGTCGTAGTGGACATTAGACCAGCTACATTTAACCCTCGTAGTGGACATTAGACCAGCTACATGACTGTCGTAGTGGACATTAGACCAGCTACATTTGACCCTCGTAGTGGACATTAGACCAGCTACATTTAACCCTCGTAGTGGACATTAGACCAGCTACATTTGACCCTCGTAGTGGACATTACTAGCTACATTTGACCCTCGTAGTGGACATTAGACCAGCTACATTTGACCCTCATAGTGGACATTAGACCAGCTACATTAGACCCTCGTAGTGGACATTAGACCAGCTGCAGTTTACCCTCATAGTGGACATTAGACCAGCTACATTAGACCCTCGTAGTGGACATTAGATCAGCTACATTCTACCGTCGTAGTGGACATTAGACCAGCTACATTAGACCACCTACATTTGACTGTCATAGTGGACCTTAGACCAGCTACATTTGACCCTCGTAGTGGACATTAGACCAGCTACATTTAACCCTCGTAGTGGACATTAGACCAGCTACATTTGACCCTCGTAGTGGACATTACTAGCTACATTTGACCCTCGTAGTGGACATTAGACCAGCTGCATGACTGTCGTAGTGGACATTAGACCAGCTACATTTAACCCTCGTAGTGGACATTAGACCAGCTACATTAGACCACCTACATTTGACTGTCATAGTGGACCTTAGACCAGCTACATTTAACCCTCGTAGTGGACATTAGACCAGCTACATTTAACCCTCGTAGTGGACATTAGACCAGCTGCATGACTGTCGTAGTGGACATTAGACCAGCTACATTTAACCCTCGTAGTGGACATTAGACCAGCTACATGACTGTCGTAGTGGACATTAGACCAGCTACATTTGACCCTCGTAGTGGACATTAGACCAGCTACATTTAACCCTCGTAGTGGACATTAGACCAGCTACATTTGACCCTCGTAGTGGACATTACTAGCTACATTTGACCCTCGTAGTGGACATTAGACCAGCTACATTTGACCCTCATAGTGGACATTAGACCAGCTACATTAGACCCTCATAGTGGACATTAGACCAGCTGCAGTTTACCCTCATAGTGGACATTAGACCAGCTACATTAGACCCTCGTAGTGGACATTAGATCAGCTACATTCTACCGTCGTAGTGGACATTAGACCAGCTACATTAGACCACCTACATTTGACTGTCATAGTGGACCTTAGACCAGCTACATTTAACCCTCGTAGTGGACATTAGACCAGCTACATTTAACCCTCGTAGTGGACATTAGACCAGCTGCATGACTGTCGTAGTGGACATTAGACCAGCTACATTTAACCCTCGTAGTGGACATTAGACCAGCTACATTAGACCACCTACATTTGACTGTCATAGTGGACCTTAGACCAGCTACATTTAACCCTCGTAGTGGACATTAGACCAGCTACATTTAACCCTCGTAGTGGACATTAGACCAGCTGCATGACTGTCGTAGTGGACATTAGACCAGCTACATTTAACCCTCGTAGTGGACATTAGACCAGCTACATGACTGTCGTAGTGGACATTAGACCAGCTACATTTGACCCTCGTAGTGGACATTAGACCAGCTACATTTAACCCTCGTAGTGGACATTAGACCAGCTACATTTGACCCTCGTAGTGGACATTACTAGCTACATTTGACCCTCGTAGTGGACATTAGACCAGCTACATTTGACCCTCATAGTGGACATTAGACCAGCTACATTAGACCCTCGTAGTGGACATTAGACCAGCTGCAGTTTACCCTCATAGTGGACATTAGACCAGCTACATTAGACCCTCGTAGTGGACATTAGATCAGCTACATTCTACCGTCGTAGTGGACATTAGACCAGCTACATTAGACCACCTACATTTGACTGTCATAGTGGACCTTAGACCAGCTACATTTAACCCTCGTAGTGGACATTAGACCAGCTACATTTAACCCTCGTAGTGGACATTAGACCAGCTGCATGACTGTCGTAGTGGACATTAGACCAGCTACATTTAACCCTCGTAGTGGACATTAGACCAGCTACATTAGACCACCTACATTTGACTGTCATAGTGGACCTTAGACCAGCTACATTTAACCCTCGTAGTGGACATTAGACCAGCTACATTTAACCCTCGTAGTGGACATTAGACCAGCTGCATGACTGTCGTAGTGGACATTAGACCAGCTACATTTAACCCTCGTAGTGGACATTAGACCAGCTACATGACTGTCGTAGTGGACATTAGACCAGCTACATTTGACCCTCGTAGTGGACATTAGACCAGCTACATTTAACCCTCGTAGTGGACATTAGACCAGCTACATTTGACCCTCGTAGTGGACATTACTAGCTACATTTGACCCTCGTAGTGGACATTAGACCAGCTACATTTAACCCTCGTAGTGGACATTAGACCAGCTACATTAGACCCTTGTAGTGGACATTAGACCAGCTGCAGTTTACCCTCATAGTGGACATTAGACCAGCTACATTTGACCCTCATAGTGGACATTAGACCAGCTACATTTGACCCTCATAGTGGACATTAGACCAGCTGCAGTTTACCCTCATAGTCGACATTAGACCAGCTACATTAGACCCTCGTAGTGGACATTAGACCAGCTACATTCTACCATCATAGTGGACATTAGACCAGCTACATTAGACCAGCTACATTTGACTGTCATAGTGGACCTTAGACCAGCTACATTTAACCCTCGTAGTGGACATTAGACCAGCTACATTTGACCCTCATAGTGGACATTAGACCAGCTGCAGTTTAGCCTCATAGTCGACATTAGACCAGCTACATTAGACCCTCGTAGTGGACATTAGACCAGCTACATTCTACCGTCGTAGTGGACATTAGACCAGCTACATTAGACCAGCTACATTTGACTGTCATAGTGGACCTTAGACCAGCTACATTTAACCCTCGTAGTGGACATTAGACCAGCTACATTTAACCCTCGTAGTGGACATTAGACCAGTTGCATGACTGTCGTAGTGGACATTAGACCAGCTACATTTGACCCTCGTAGGGGACATTAGACCAGCTACATTTAACCCTCGTAGTGGACATTAGACCAGCTACATGACTGTCGTAGTGGACATTAGACCAGCTACATTTGACCCTCGTAGTGGACATTAGACCAGCTACAGTTTACCCTCGTAGTGGACATTAGACCAGCTACATTACTAGCTACAGTTACATTATTATTTATTATTTGCTCTTTTGCTGGGCAAATCTCCTTAAAGGTGGAGGACCAGTGTTATGGGTCATCATATTACAGTGTTTTCCAGTTGCTAGCACACTAAAGTGACACGCATAGCCCAATTATTTAAACTGACACAGAGAGAGCAAAACCTCTTCTCAAGTCTCCAAAACTCTAAACACATTTTCTGCTTTACACACATTTTGCAATTCAAAATGGTACTTTTTAAATGCTCGAACTGCAGAGAACACAACAATCTGACATAAAGTCACATAATGTGTCAAATGTGTATAATGTGTAATGTGTAAAATTACATAATGTTTGCCATTTCAGAACACTGCCATTCAAAATGGCACTACAATTTCAGCTATTTTAGTATTATGGCAAAGCATACCAAAGATGAGAGTGCTTTTCATTATGCCCAACAGTGTGTAGTTGGTTAGACACAAATCTGGTAATATGAATGAAATTTGTGCCATGTGGTCCAAAGGTTTGATTTTGATAATTACATTACATTACATTACATTGCATTTGGCTGGCGCATTTTTAACCAAAGCGACTAACAACATGGTAAACAGTTTAAGTTTTAAAGCAATTCTCAACAATTTTAGGACAATTTAAAAACGGTAGAGTACAGTAAGAATAAGTGCATCAGCGAGTGCTGTTTTTAACAGTTACGTGTCAGTTCAAGATGGCTGGTAAGTGCTAGGATCAGCAAGACTAGTTGTAAGTGGTGCTATGAGAGGAGATGTTCTCTAAAGAGCTGGGTCTTCAGGAGTTTTTTGAAAATGGAGAGGGATGTCCCTGCCCTTGTAGGAACTGGCAGTGTGTTCCACCAACGAGGAACAATAGATGAGAAAAGTTTGGATTGGCCTGAGCGTACCGGTGGTAGAGCTAGACGTCGTTCGTCTGAGGAGCGCAGCGGTCTAGAGGTAGCGTTTGTCTGTATGAGGGCATTCAAGTAGGCGGGAGCAGAACCGGAGACTACTTTGTATGCAAACGTTAGAGCCTTGAATTTGATGCGGGCCGCTATAGGTAGCCAGTGTAGCTGGATGAGCAGCGGGGTAACATGTGCCCTTTTGGGTTGGTTGTAGACCAGGCGCGCCGCCGTGTTCTGGATCATCTGAAGGGGTTTCACTGCGCAGGCTGGGAGACCTAAGTATAGTATAAGTATAAGTATATATACTTTTTTGATCCGTGAGGGAAATTTGGTCTCTGCATTTAACCCAATCGGTGAATTAGTGAAACACAAACAGCACACAGTGAACACACAGTGAGGTGAAGCACACACTAATCCCGGCGCAGTGAGCTGCCTGCTACAACGGCGGCGCTCGGGGAGCAGTGAGGGGTTAGGTGCCTTGCTCAAGGGCACTTCAGCCGCAGCCCACTGGTCGGGGCTCGAATCGGCAACCCTCCGGTTAAAGTCCAGAGTGCTAACCAGTAGGCCACGGCCCAGTCAGGCGTTGCTGTAGTCGAGTCGTGAGATGACTATTGCCTGAACCAGAAGTTGGGTAGCATCTTGAGTCAAGTAAGTCCTGATTTTCTGTATGTTGTAGAGTGTGATGTTGGTTGCAGTGCTTCATTTTGCAGGATATATGAGGTATTTTGCAGTTTGGGTGTGTGGTTTTGTTAATTGTGTTAAGTATTTTGATAAAACCAGCCTAGTTTGCAAATTTGAGTATGTTCCGACGGGGATTTGATGGTCAGGCAGCTGGTCAGTATGAGTATGTTCCGACGGGGATTTGATGGTCAGGCAGCTGGTCGGGCAGCTGGTCAGCCTCATGAAGTTCATGTGGAAGTGAAGTGGAGAACGTGCTTCATATGGGAAGTGAAAGACAGTTCTCCCTCTGTCTCCTTCATGTGTGTGTGTGTGTGTGAGTGTCTGTGTGTGTGTGTGTCTGTGTGTGTTACCTCAGCTTTTAGAAGTGAAGTGATACTTTTTATTACTGTTGAATCACATTATTTGTTCACCTGCCATTCCAAAAGAATGCTAACATGCTAACCATGTGACTTAGCTAACTTAGCTATTCATATTTAGCAGTTATGCTAACAATGTTAACTATGCTACCTGTGCTAACCATGTGACTTAGCTAACCTAGCGTATCATTTTTAGTAGTTATGATAACTATGCTAACTAGCATGCTAACAATGTTAACTATGCTAACCATGTGACTTAGCTAACCTAGCTAATCTTTTTAGTAGTTATGCTAACAATGCTAACCATGTGACTTAGCTAACCTAGCTAATCATTTTAGCAGTTTTAACAATGCTAGCAATGTTAACATGCTAACTATGCTAACCATGCTAACTAGCTACAGTGGGGAGGTGTCATAGTTGATGACAAATGTTGACATAGTTGATGACAAGTTAAAAGTTGTTGATAGACAGCTAGTTTAATAGATAGTTTAATAATAGTTTAAAAGTAGACTGTTTAAAAGTTGAATGTATATATATAATAGTTTAAAAGTTTAAAAGGTGAATGTAGATAGTTTAAAAGTTGTTGATAGACAGCTAGTTTAATAGATAGATAGTTTAATGATAGTTTAAAAGTAGACTGTTTAAAAGTTGAATGTAAAAAGTTCAGTAGTTTAATGGGTTACATTGTTTAACAGTGGATTATTGTAGTGAGGACTTTTATTTTGAAAAAGTTTTGTGCAGAGGAAACAGTTGAATAGAATGTGTAGTCTTAATTGACCCAGATTTTATGCTTAAAGCCTGAGGCTGCAGGTGGCCTGAACACCTGCCATAGGATTCTAATTGCTTAATGGCCGTATTATGATGTCATAATCGGCAATGTTAAGTCTATAGGGATTTTAAAAAGTTTTTCTTTAATAGTTTAAAAAGTATAAAAGTTTCAAAGTTAAAAAGACATAGCAGCTTGGTCCGTTTGAATACCTACGTTACAAAGTTTGAATGAAGTTTCTAAGTTAAACTGTTCAAGAGAAATTGCGTACGGAAAAAGTGGTAAGCGGAATAATAAGAAGAAGAAGTTGCCTAGGAAGAACAGTACAGTGCATTTTCATGCACTGTAATAAAGCTGTTCAGAGCGAGAGAAGGATCCACTTGTCTAAGGTCATTGCCGAAAACAGTGGAAACTCTAGGATGCTGAAAATAGTGGAAACTCTAGGATGCTGTTCTCCACCATTGATAGGCTTCTACATCAAACACCCTTTGACACACTCAATCAGGCATCTGCTCTAAGATGCGAAGAATTTGCAGACTTCTTCAAAAACAAAGTCACTTCTATAAGGGAGGCCACAGGTAACACACACACGCACACACACACACACACACACACAAGGGCACAGGTAACATAGGTAATACGTTATGCTGCCCTCGTACGGCGTCACCAGCAGGCAGAACTAGACAGCTATATAATACTGTTTTTCAAAAACTCCAAATAAATCCAAGGCTTGACTTTTCTGGTTTTTACTGAAGTTTCCAACAATAATTCAATTTGTTTTTGTTTTTGATATTTTTCTCATTTTTCTCTTTTGTAAAACTGTAAAAGAATACAGAAAATACATTTAAGTTTAACATCACATTACATATTAAATACAAGTCAGCTACGTTGCTAACCACATAGCTTGTATACCGATCGCTACCAAGTAGCGTTTTCAACATGACTCGTGACCAACGAGAGCTAGCATAACTTAGCTAACTAAAGTATGCACAAAACATATATTCAAGTTACAGAAGTATGAAAACTAAAGATATATATATTACTCTAACACAAATCATCTACTTACAGACAAATAATGTCCAAAGCTCAAACGTAAAAAGGAAAATAGCTGGCACCGTGTTCATCCGTGTTAAAACTCGTGGTCAACTGAAACGTGAATCAGGAAGTATTGAGAGGAAGTAGTACTTAACTACTAAACAGTTACCTCAAAAGACCAGAAGGTGGCAGCATATACAAAGGAATGTGTAATAAGGTAATATCACAAATAGGATGCATTCTTATACCCTGGAAACCAGACTCTCTGACTTCGCAGAGAGTCTGGCCTAGATCCATAGGCGTTTGTTTATTTCCGGGTGGGAGGGCACAGTTTGAGGTTTAAAATCATTGGAGTTCCTTTGAACCGCTTTGAACCAATCACTAACAACCGGCGTTTCGTCATACAGAGAAGTTTCTCTGCAGCACGCCCATAACAAGCACGGGTGCATCTTATCACATGTTTCATCTGCGTAACTCTCGGCAAAATGCATCATATAGTGTTTTGTGAATGTACCCAAGTCAAACTTTCATATAAATGCATAAGTACGTCCAAAGCGCCACTTTTAAGCTTGTATGCGTTGTCGTTTTCGGGTGTAATGACCTTTTAAATAGGATTCCTATAGGGCTACTACTTTTTTGATACA
Organism: Alosa sapidissima; assembly: GCF_018492685.1. Lineage (NCBI taxonomy): Eukaryota > Metazoa > Chordata > Actinopteri > Clupeiformes > Clupeidae > Alosa > Alosa sapidissima. Next base: position 31,002,767 of record NC_055978.1, on the reverse strand, counting down.
ATTGCGTCAAAATCACTATTTTTCAAATACTATGAAGGCTCGACACAACATGAAACTTTGATCGAAGTATCATCAGTGTCTCTACACATGAACTCGAGCATTGAGAACATTGTTGGTGTACACAGAGTTTACTAAAAGAGAGGTTTTGAACAACTCACTTGTTTTTTCTGCTCGCTGCCATCTTGCCATCTTGAGTGAGTTGTCCAAAATCGTTCTTTTTAGTAAACTATGTGTACACGAACAATGTTCTTAATGCTCGAGTTCATATGTAGAGACACTGATGATGCTTCGATCAAAGTTTCAAGTTATGTCGAGCCTTCTTAGTGTTTGAAAAATAGCGATTTTGACCCGACCATGTAGCCTACTAAACTACAGTTTGACTCGGGTACGTTTGTAGCCTATTTCAAGTGACAAAATCTATGACTAAAGTTTAGCTGACGATATAACATCCTACTCCACTGTGACTTCGTTCATGACACTCCTGTTAATAGGCTAAACTATTATTTACATTTGCTCAAAGATTTCATAAGTATAAGTCCTTTTCGCTCCCTACGTTGATGTATTCCAAGCGATCTGCTTCAGGGGCGGGGACGTAGTAATTGAAACACCATGCCTGGGTACGTAATCGCTCTCAGGGACGCCCTCTGTTCGCTGGTTGGTCGGCTGCCCAACTGCCAAAGTAAACGAGCGTGAATCAACCTATTCCAGACGGAGTACTGTAGGGAAAACGACTGGAAGTACGTAGACAGGCCAAGGCCAGGCTAGCGTTCTTATGGAAGGCAGAACAACGTTTGATAGTGCACCTAAAAACAGCCCCCCAAAGTTCAGATTTTTTAACACTCTTGAGCAATCTGAGCTCAGCAAAGTTGTATCTCAGACCCGCTCCTCAACATGTGCTCTGGATCCAGTCCCACCAGATTCCTCAAGAACGTATATGATAGTTTGACTCCCTGTATTCTCAAGATAATAAATACCTCATTAGAAACAGGTACATTTGTTTTAACACTCTGTGAAGCGCCATGAGACATGTGTAATGTTTTGGTGCTATGTCTAGGAGTCAGTCTAGGACAGGGCTATTCACTTAATCTTCAGCGAGGTCCAGTTACGGAAAATTTCCTCAAGCAAAGGTCCGGAGCATCATAATGTTTAGACTATGTATATATATGTATGTATAATATATATATAATATTAGGATGGATGAATGGAGCCTAGTTGTAGATAGATAGATAGATAGATAGATAGATAGATACTTTATTGATCCCCAAGGGGAAATTCAAGAAATAGAAGATTGTAGGCCTAGGCCTAATGTTTAATGTGAAATAAAATAAGTAGCCTAAAAGGCAACATTCGAAATGAGTAGAAATAAGGCAAGATAAGAGTGATTTGGGAGAAAAAATGAGTAGCCTTGGATCTTAACGTGAACTTAAAATAAAATTTGAGCTGAGACAAGGATGGATATTCCACAGCTGGTTCCTTGAACCCATTAATCAGCAAGTTTAATTTAATTTTTTTAGTTTTTTTATGTTGACCCGAAATCCTGGAAACCCAGGAACATCACGTTGTTGGGCAGTGAATGCATGTAGGCTTAACTAGATTGTAAAATATTCTGTGGTCTCAGTTCACTGTTGAATGGGCCTAACCTACCCTATGCTTGCTCAAAATATATGCTTTGTCTAGTAGAGGTGCTTCAAATTGGCGCTTTTAAAAATCGCCTGTCTCAGAATATATAGAAGAGGTCCAGGGCAATTCCGCGCAAAACTGTCACATCCATATTTAGTTGGTGTTACGGACGTGACAGTTTTGCGTGGTATTGCCCCCGTATCGTTATATAAAACTCTGTTCTCGCTGTCTAGCTTTCTCCTCTTTGAGCAATCGATGATTTGAAAATATATACTATATGCCAAAGTTACAGAGAGTTTACGTTACAGTAGACTCTCTCAGGTGTTCAAGAGTAGGCTATTCCTGACGAACTTCTTACGTAGTGCGAACTCCTTACAGACAGCTTTCCCCACTTCTTACCACCGTCCCATTTTACACTCAACCAAAAAGAATGAAATCTCACTACAGACAGAGGGCTTCTCACTGCACATATTTGCAATGAAAAAATACAACATGCATTCATGGATATGGAAGTTTTAAGAATAGGTCATGATAGGCTATGCTGCTGACAACAGCATTATGTCCAGGGTTACCACTATCGTAATTTTGCCTCACATTTCCTGGTGCGTTAACTTTGCTTTATGCTTCATAACTGAAGTAGCCCAATGTGGAACTCTGAAAAACTTTCTGTGGATCTTATAAAGGTAAGCTAATGACTGATAGGCTATCATTATTAGCTTTTGCTGTTTGTTGGATCATCGTCATACAAGCTGATCAATTTTTACCACTTGTTGCAGCAGTGCGATTTTATCCCATGCTCATTTCTACAGGCTGTCTCTGTGCCTCCGCTCCTTAGCAGATACATTTTGATGTAGTCTGCGTGTGAAATGGTTTCGTGAGATGTAGGCCTACATGATATAGGCTATGGCCGTTTTATAGCGTGTTGGCGTATAGCATTTTGGCATGTAACATTTTAAATGAGGCCTTGCCTACCCTACAGCTTGTTAGGCTACACCAGTCCGCCCAAATGGCATACCTCGAGTCCAATATGCGGGCACCCCTGGCTGCAGCTTGCAGATCGGGGCTGGGCTCAATGTGGGGCAGAGTGCAAAGTTGAGCTCAGCACAAAATCAGCTCGTCATTCCCTGCTGACCTCTCGTACGTCTATTTACCCGGACTCGGAGTTTTTCTCAAGGAAGAATGCTTAATTCTATAAAAGCGTATCCTCCTTAAACTACTGCCAACGTTAATCATGTCCCTTCCCGCCTAGCGTTAGAATTGCGTGTGTGTTGTGTAGTGGGGTGGGTGTATGGGTGCACTAATAGCCCAACCAACTTGTATGTGTTCCATCAGTGGTTTGACTGCACAATTATCACAATAGCACAAGTAGAATAGACAAGGGATGGGAAGGATGGCCGTAAGCTTTCATTTCCCCAGCACCTCTCAAGCCAATAGGCCTACACGCTTCCATGAATGATCAAGCCAATAGGCCTACACGCTTCCATGAATGATCAAGGCTATAATCTGTTTCAAATCTTGATGATTTTATGAGTTCTCCCTGCTTACTGAAAGTCGCTGTGTGAACCTGCGTGACGTGAGTGCGAAATAGAATGCGAAATATTAAAATAATCGCATCGGACTTGGTGTGTACACTTTGAGTGCAAAAATTTCGCACACGAATTTTTCGCATTTTCGCACTGTTATTTCGTATCGTATCTGGTGTGTACGGGCCTTTAGCTTCCATTAATCAGTTGCAAATGACAATAAAACAGAGATACTTTTAGTTGGACCAAAATCAAACGAGACACCATCTTAGTAATCTCGCCACTAGCTTGCTCTTGGTTGAGGTAACGTCCCAAAGATGTTTGTTGTGGTTGCCGCCGGGCTCAAAGACCCATGATCTACAGCGTGCCGCGTTCAAAGGTCAACATGGTTCAACTTCAACCACGACACGCGCAAGAGCGGCTAAGACCCATTTCACACGCGCAAGACAGCTAAGACCCATTTCACACGCGCAAGACAGCTAAGACCCGCGCAAGACAGCTAAGACCCATTTCACACGCGCAAGAGCAGCTAAGACCCGTTTCACACGCGCAAGACAGCTAAGACCCGCGCAAGAGCGGCTAAGACCCGTTTCACACGCGCAAGACAGCTAAGACCCATTTCATAGCGTAGCGCTGCTGCTAGTGTGTACAATGCCCTTTAGCTTTAAGCTTCAAGTCCCATATCAGTAAAGTTACCCAGACAGCTTATTTCCACCTGAGAAACATTGCCAAAGTGGGGCCTTTTTTAACAGAGAAACTACTCCATGTCTTTATCACTAGCAGGTTAGACTACTGCAATGCACTTTTTACTGGTCTCCCAAAAGCATATAAAGAAATTGGAACTCATACAGAACTCTGCGGCTAGACTTTTAACTAAGACCAAGAAGAGAGAGCACATCACCCCTGTGTTAGCTGAACTGCACTGGCTCCCTATTTCCTATAAAATTGATTTTAAGGTTCTGTTAATTACTTACAAAGCTCTGAATGGCATAGCACCTTCATATATCTCTGAGCTTTTAATATCTTATCAACCACAAAGGAACCTTAGATCTTTCAATGCTAATCTTTTAGAGTGGAGAAGCTGATTTTATAAGCTGCATTATGCACCGAAGCTATGGAACACCCTGCCTCTGTACATTAAACAGACCAATTCTGAGAGCTTTTAGTTAAGTCGCTTTTATCTTGTAGCCTATTTTTTCACATTATTTTACATTCTACTGCTGCTATGGTCCTATTTTCACTGCATTAGTTGTATTGTATGTGTTGTATCTATCTCCTTACCATCTTGTGAATTCTCATTTACTTCATTCTAAATCTCTGATGTTTTATTTACTATTTTGTTTGTTTGTTTGTATTATTACATTTGTTTCTCTATTATTGTGTTAAATGCTCCAAATGTAAAGCACTTTGAGCTGTGTTCTGTGTATGAAAGGTGCTATACAAATAAAGCTTATTATTATTATTATTATTATATTACTTTGAGGACAAAATCCTCTGCAATGCAACACACACACACTATTAAACTATTAAACTATTAAAAAGGAAAAAAACATGCATGCACACAGCCTTCTATTGATTCTTTGAGGATGTCACATCCTGGATGTTAAATCAGATCAGTATGTGTTATCCAGCCTGACACACACACACACACACATACATATACTGTTCTATAAATGCTGACTCAAGCACTTCTCAAAAGCACTGACTTCTCATAATATCTCACCACAACATAAGGC